>NC_059151.1:2500-252843 GCF_020740605.2 Lemur catta
GCAGAGTGTTTGAGCTCAGGAGTTCGAGATCAGCCTGAGCAAGAGCCAGACCCCGTCTTTACTAAAAATAGAAAGAAATCATATGGACAGCTAAAAATATATATAGAAAAATGAGCCAGGAGTGGTGGTGCATGCCTGTAGTCCCAGCTACTCGGGACACAGCACTCTAGCCTGGGCAACAGAGCAAGACTCTGTCTCAAAAAAAAAAAGTATATATATATATATATATATATATATATATATATATATATATTTTATTTAACACAGTACATGTAAAGTATTATTTCAACATGCAATTAGTATACAAAATTAATGAAATATTTTACAGTTTTTTAGTACCAAGTCTTTGAAATCTGGTGTATATTTTATACTTGCAGCACATCTTAGTTTGGACTAACCACTTTTCAAGAACTCAATAGCCACATGTGGATAGTGCAGGTCTAGATTTAGTCACATAGCCCCACCTAATTGTGAGTGGGCTGGCAAAACCTGGTATCTTACGTATCCTGGAAAACAACTTAAATGTTATTCAAAAGGGGATTGGCAAAATATGTAAAGACATAGCCCTACAACGTACACCCAAGCAGCTCTTAAAAAGGATGAGGTAGATCAATGTGATTTGGTTTAGAAACTTGTGACCCCACTACAGTATAGTGCTCAGTGGGAGAAAAAAGACAATGTTATAAAATAACATGTAAATTATAACCTTATTTATGTAACAAGAATTATCTTTAGTTAACAGAGAATAAATGTCTGAATATGCAGGCTGTGGTTATCTTTGTGGAGGGGTTAGATCATACCAGAGGGTATCAGTTTATACTTCTGTATTATTTTAACATTCTGTTTTGGAATAATTATTTGAAGCAGAAAAAAAAGCAACAAATATTGTTCCTTGCTAAAACTGACAAGGCAGAACAAATGCACTCACACTACAAGAATATTCCCAGGGCAGGTGAAAGCAGACGATCAGAGAAGGCGCACACAGGAGAAAGATGTGATGGAAGACTCGACATGTAGAGCAAGCTGTGCAAAAGGAAGACAGTGAGAAGCAGAGGATGGGAGATGGGAAGAAGACAGGGAAAGGAGACTAAGTGGAAGAGCAGGAATGAGAGTAAAGGCAGACTGGAGAAACAGCAAAGCAGATGTAACAAAGTTTCAGCAAAGCCCTCGTGGCAGCAGGGAAGGTTCATTTGGAGCTTTGCTGATAGTATAGCTAAGAACAGTTGAGACAGTTACAAGCATGGGCTCTGGAGTGCAGCAGTACAGTTAGTGCTAAGTACATATGTGTTCCCATATGTGTCCCATCCTCCCTTGCAATAGATAGGGGCCATGTGACTAATTCTTGTCTCTGGCCTGTGAGAGGAAGGGTCGAGGCCTTTACGGGGGGCAGTGTCTCCTGTATCACCCCTATGCAAAAGTCATGTAGGTCATGTGTTCCACCATGGCCTGGCTACAAGGAGTCACCAGTGCCCAGGGGCCAACGTACAGGGACCACCAATGCCCCAGGGCCAGGATGTGCTAGAGAAGTAAACGTTCATTGTACTAAGAGATTATGATATGGAGGTTTGCCTGCTATGGTACCTAGAGTTTCTTGCTCTAATGTGCTCTGTCATGTGTTCGCTACCTGACTGTGGACAGATTACTTAACTCTCCAAATATCAGTTATTTCACTTGTCAATGGAATTTCACTTGTCAATCCCACAGGGTTATTGGAAGATTATATGGGAAAGTATACAGTGTTAGGCACAAAGTATTCAATATGTGATAGCTATTATCATTGTTATTATTATCATTTACAGCAGGAGTTAATAAATAAATGCCCCCAAATGGGTAGCAACAAAGCCAGGGAAATGTGAAGAGATGATAGCAGGGTCCATCCAAGGAGACACTGTGGGACACGTTAACAAAAGGTGTGGAATCCAGACACGTAAATAAAAACGATTGAAGATGTAAACCTAAATATCTTTGGCTAGCAAATTGACAACTTCCTAAGAAGCACTCATTTGTAGAGGTTAACTTATAGGGATAAGCTAGTTATGACTAGTTGCATATCCATAAAAAACACTTACTAAATTTTCATCATAATGAAATATGTTATGCTAACATAATTTCTTGTTCCAACATTTCATTTTAAGTGGCCATAGAAGGCGTTAGATATGCCTAATATTATGGAAATATTTGTTGACCCTTTTAACCATTTGATCATCCAAGCGATCTTGGAGCAGGGACCCTAGAGGTGCCTGCTGGCTTAAAAGGGTGGAAAGCGGATGATACAAGCAGGCCAGTGACTGCCGCTGTAGCGGGCTGGTGCTGGAGCGGGGATGTGATATATAAATCCAATAAAGGCAGCATGTGATGAATTCGGGTATCTTGTTAGTGCTGTTCTGTCTTCCTTCTTTTCATTTATTTCCTTTCCTTTTGAAAAAGCAGCACATTTTCAATTAGCAAGTGTAACATCTGTCTTGAGACCCCTTTGAGGGCCATAATTGTATGATTTCCAAATAAAATCAAATTGATTTTCGAGAGAATAAATTGTCTAAATTACTCCCAGTCCGTAGTGGCTACAAAATTTCCACATAGGAGGGGGTTCAGGGTGCTATTCTGACTTTCAGACTGTGTTGGAAGCTGAGTTTGCATAGCACCTTGCAAGGATTGAGAAGATGTCCACTTTTAAAATTAAAAAAGGGAGGGTCTTTTATGGGAAGGGATTAAGGCCCCCAACGCCACTTGGCACGGTTGCTGCTCTCGGGGACTCAGTTTTTGGCTCACTCCACTCTTTCCACAAATGTTTCACGAGCACCTCCGCTGTGCTTCAGATGCAAAGACGACACGTCTCTGTCCCTGGGGAGACCACCGCCCGGTGGAGGGGACTGAGGGCGACCTGCACAACCGCTGAGTCCCCCAAACAGTCAAGCATCAGAGTCAGGCTGTTAGAAATTCCTTGTTTGTTCTGGCTGGACAGTAACAGCCACAGGGACCTGCCAGTTACAACTCCGTCACTCTGAAAAGCGAGTCGTTCCCGGCGGCGTCAGTGCGCTCGGCGGGGCTCGCGGGGACGGGCACGGGGACCCCGACTCCGTCCCGGTCGCGCCCACCCCGGCTCGGCTGAGGCCGGAGCCCAGCGGGCATCGCCGACCCAACCCTTCCTTTCTCACAAAAGGATTAAACCTGGACCAGCTGTTTTTATTCGGTTCTGTGAAAGCAGCTGCCGTCAGCCGGTCCCGGCGGGGGACGGAGGCCCCCCCCCAGCCGCCCGGTCGGCCGGCCCTGCCGTGTCCTTGCTCGGCGTTTGGGGGCGCCCGTGCCCCGGAACCGGCCCTGCCCGAGCGAGGGGCGTGGGGCCGGCCGGCGGTGCCTGGGCGAGGACCGCGCCACCTGTCTCCGCCCCCGGCCCCGGTGTGACCACTTTCGATCCCGCCCCAGACAAAGCCAAT
Source organism: Lemur catta (assembly GCF_020740605.2). Lineage (NCBI taxonomy): Eukaryota > Metazoa > Chordata > Mammalia > Primates > Lemuridae > Lemur > Lemur catta. The sequence goes on from NC_059151.1 coordinate 5,935, forward strand.
CTGCACTCCAGGGGATGAATAAGGGGCTCAGGTTGCTCTCTCGGCCTCCGCTCGCCCCGCCCCCCTTCCCCACGTGACTCTCTCTGGAATCTCTGCCGAAGCTCCGCGTCCCCGGGTCCATTTTCACCCCGAGCGACGCGGAGGGGGCGAGGGGGCGAGGGGGCGGGGCCGGGCGGAGCGCGTGTCCTTTAAACGCCGGGTGCGGGCGGGGCCCTCTGTTGGGCGTTTCCGGGCTCTCGCGCCCGGGTAGCCTTGAGTTCGGGAATCTTCTCCCGCCTCTGCAGCTGTTTCCTCCGAGCACTGAAAGCTGTGGCTCCTCCCCCGCGCCCGTGAGCACAGCTCCGCGCGGCAGACCCGGCGTGGGCGACCGAGTAGCGGCGGCAGCGCCCGCCGCGCCGCCCCGCCTGTCCCCGCCGGCTCGCGCAGTCTGCGGCGGGGAGCGCGGCCCGAGGCGACGCGGTGCGGCTGCGGCGCCGGCGAGTCCCGGGAGCTGCCTGCGGCGCCGCACAAAGTTTCCGGCGAGCCGGGTGGCCTGACGGAGCGGTGGGTGCGGGAGGCTCTTTCCGGGCTCCGGCGGCCCGCTCGGCCGACGCGGCGCCGACGTCTGGTGGCGAGCGAACTTTACAAAGCTGCTCGGGACCACCGTGCGAGGGGCGCTGTCTGCGACCCGGGAGCCGAAGGCTCCAGCCTGAGGGAAACGCTGGGAGATCCGGCCGGCCGCTGAGCGGCAACTCTCCGGAGAGACTTTGCCGCGGGGAGCTGCGCTCCGTTCGTTCCCCCGGGGCTCGGCCTGCTCTGCCGGAGAGCTCGGCGCCGTCCGCCCGGGCGGGGAGGACCGGACCCCCGCCCGCCCCGGCGCCTCTGGGCCGGTGCGAGCGTCGCTCTCGGCCGGGCCGGGCGTCTCCTCTCCCCGGGGGCAGCCGCCCGCCGTCCCCACCCTCGGTGCGCCGGGTTCGGGTGCCGAAGGCAGCGTTTTGGCCGAGAGCCGGTTCTTGGATGCCGAAAGCTGGGCTCCCGCAGCGCGGGTGCCGAAGCGGCGATGGGTGTCCCCGGAGTGTGGCTTGGGGTGGCCCTGGCGTTGGCGGCATTTGCAGCATCGCCTCCTGGTTCCGAAGGTGAGAGACTACGGCGCCGCGCGTGTGTGAGTGTGTGTGAGTGTGTGTGAGTGAGACAGATCGTGCAGGGTGAAAAGCCGAGCGGGTTTCGTGGCATGGTGGGTCGGTGGAAGTTTTTGGGGGGTCCAGGTGGAACCGGGGTGGCTTTTCCCGGGAGGATTCCTGCCGCCCCGCTCTCGGCCACGACGCCCGCGCGGCGCCTCTGGGCTCAGGTTTTCTTGCTTCCGCGCCCCGCGCCCCCCGGGTCCCTGCGGGGCTCCAGCCCGCGTGCGACACCCGAGCTGGGGGGAGGGGAGGTGTGAGCCTGGTTGTCGCCGCGGGGTCGGTCGGAAGCGATCTGGGTTCAGCCAAGCGAGGGAACCGGCGAGCGGGTCGAGTCCGGGGTCCCGGGACGCCGGCCCGGCGCGGGGCGCTCCGAGCTCCCGCCTGCGCGGCGCGGCCGGTGCTCGCGGAGGGGAGGGAGGAGGACGCCGGATCCCCGCGCCGGGGTCTCGGCCTCGTCCCGGCTCCGTTCGTTACTCACTCGGGTGCGGGAGGAAGAGTTCACCTGCCCGGCCGCAAATCAGAGCCGCGGCGGCGGGCGCGGGGCGGGGGACGGGGGACGGGGAGGGGACACAGCCCTGCCTAGGGTCGACCTCCAGTCACCGGAGCAGCTGCCTCCTTTTCGGTGGCTTCCCGAGAGACAGTGGCCTTGGAAACCCACGCCCTGCGGCGGAGACTTTCCCGCGGTAAAGGTGCTGCTTGTGCACATTCCCGGGAAGTGGGTCAAGCGTAGCGTCCCCGGGAAAAGCGCCTCGGGGACCCGTGCAGCCTTCCTCCAGCAGCGCGTGTTCTGTGGAAACGCACCTTTGTGTTAGCGGTGCGTGTGCGTGCACGCTCAACCCCAGCTTGTAGGGCTCCATTGTAATAAACCATATGAGAGTTAGTCCAGGCCACCCAAGCCTGAACGTTGAGCTTGGTACTTAGGAAAATTGGTTTCACTCGGTGCCAGTTTCTTAATTACAATCCTCTCCCTGCAACGCAAGAAACGTGCTGTTGCTCCCGGATAGCTCACCAGGGGGCAGCTGGAATGATGCAGTTTCTCAGCACCAGATTTATTGACGTGAGAAAAGACATTATTACTAAGAGCCCACAGGGTGCACTCCTTGGAAGACTGGGCGCCATACAGTGGGCAAAGTTTAAGAGTCTTTTGATTGGGGGGTGGGGATGAGCGATGCAGACAGTATTCTTCCAAAGAATCTTAAGAAACTTTGCTTTTTTTGTTTCACCTCACCTTTAGAGCGTTCTATAGTCACTTCACAAATTGGATTGATAAATTGATAGATGTCTGAGAGTTTCCACCTAAGTCATAGTGATGCTTATCTACTAATGAATGAATCACCATGGACATTTATTGAACATATAATTATGTGCGCTATGCTAAGCACTTTATATAGTTTGTCTCATTTATTTAATTAAGTGATATCACTCCCACAGACAAAATATCAGTTGTCATTTGAAGAGACTTTGGTTTGGTTCTGTCAAGGTTTTCTTTTTCTTTTAAAAATGAGGACATTGCAGTCAAGGGTGGAAACCTTAAGGATCTTAGAGATTTCGTCAAGTCTTTATCATTAGCCTAGGGAATAATTTTTAAAAATGAAAAAGAAACATGTGCATGTGTGCTTCTCTTGGTGGTATGTACTCTGGGCAGCTCATGGCAGAATTTGTTTTCTTTGCAGTGCTCAGAGAACGTGTCCTACATGCTTCTAGTACACCAGTTAAAGCCTTCCACAACTATGGTTGATGTCGGTGTGGCCGTCCTCACTTAGCTGGTTAGCATGGCTCCCGGTAATTCTCATATCTCTAAGTTCAGCTCCTAATACACAGTAAGTGCTCAGGAAAATTGGTCAGATGAACAAGTATTGCCAAATCACATGCTTTTGAATTAAGCTTAACTAGTAGACTGGTCTCTACGATTAGCAGACTGACCTTGAATGAACCACCTAACTTCTTTGGGCTGTAGTTCTGTTGTTTACTAAATGAGGAAGCTGGCTAGGTGATAGTTCTAAAATGTTTTTGCTAATCATCAAGCATAGAAAAAAAAGAGATCAACATTTGCTATCAGTCGTAATTTTCTAGTACTAAATTTTAATTCTGAAAAGAAAAATACATTTTTACTAGCAAATCATTGGTGGTGTTATTTTACATTGCCTTATATTGCTTAACTGGTAAACTACTATGACTTAAGAACTTAATAAAACCAAGAAGTCACAGGAAAACTTCTTACATGGCTGTTTTATGAATCACAGAAACTTGGCCATGGCATTTTCTGGAGAAACTCATTTTGAGTTGTGTTGACATGTGGAAATCCTGTGAAGTCACACTGGATTGAGCAGTTGCCCTGGGATAGGGAAGGGTTGTTGAATAGGTGGTTGGAAAACTGAGCTCTAGTCTGTGTCCCATCACTGCCCATGTGATTTTAGCCAGTCCCACAATCTCCCAGGCTTTTCCTATAAATGCCATTGACAGATTACATTGAAAGGACTATTTGATAGACAATGTGTTTTATTTATGTGGGTTAGCATATTTGGTTCCACTCTTGCCTGGAGAGTCCGTTTGATGAGGAACTCAATGCTTAAAACTCGATGTTAGGGAAGACAAGACATTGGTTGGGAGAGCAGCGTATCTCTCCATTGGTTCTATAAACCTTTATTGAGAGCTTATGTGTCAGGTCATGTTTGGTTAGGGGTGTACAGACATCAAAAACAGAAACAAAACCAACCCCCTGTATTCCTTGCCTTTAAGGAGTTTGCATACCCAGAAATCATTAATATCAGTGGAGTAGCAGTAGGGCATTTGGTCTTTGCTGGGTTTCCCAATATTGAAATGTTAGATACTGATTGCAACTTTGCGTCTTTTGGCTTTGGCAACTCCTGCTAGTGGAAATAAAGAGGTGATATACAGTCCTAGACTCTTACTTCTATCATATTGCCATTCTCCTGTGAGGATTGGGTTCTGGGTGTTACTCTCTCCATATAGTGTACATCGTCTAGGGAGGACACAGCCATACACATTCACTGTTACAGACTTGAGTGGCAGTGTCACTCGACTGTACTTAGACACAAGTAGTCATAAAATACTCTCCTCCACACGGCTCAGAAGAGGGGAGGGGACTGCCACATGGCAAAGTTGGAGCCTCATGCCAAATCTTAACAATAGTTCCAAACCAGTTGGCCCATTTTCATTTTACCTACTTTATTAATTGATCTGAATCCTAGTTGACAATAACCAGGACATGAGCTGCCCTGTCAGTTCAGAAAATGATTCTGTTTTAACTATTCTACAGTGTATATAGCCATATGCTGAATTATAACACAACATAAAGCCTGAACATTTAAATGCCAACTTGTGGCTGCTTGTTGCTATTGAGTCATGTTTTTGCAATACCATGCTTTCCATATCTTTTCATATCTTGCGGGTTATATCTACCACTATGTTTTTGAATTGATGGGCTTGACATTTTGTGGCTCTGGGGTTTAACTTCTCTGCATTACTCAGTCTACCAGTTATAGTTTCTAGAGTGAGTAGTTTCAGGATGTAAGTACTGGTACAAATTATATCTCAAATTTTCTCTGAAAATATTAGATTTTACAGAGGTATCTCGTGACAGAGTATATATAATGTGCAAAACAGACATGTACTTGTTTAAATTTTATGCAGTAACATTTTGTCTGTGTGACCTGCAAGAAATGAGCCAACCACCTGGGAAGAACAACAGCCCAGGGCTTGGGATCTGGTATTCCTTCTTGACGTGCTGTAAAATTGCTTCACCTGCAGAACTTCCTGCACTTTCTCACAGGCTGTTGGGTGTCAGAACTTCAGTTACCCCCCAGCAGCTCAGCTATATTCCGTGCCCCAACTTTCATGGCAACTTGCATGGTTAGAGAACTCCAGCTCCTGCTGTCTTTCCACCCCCACCTCAGTTTTCCTTTGAAGAGAGCCCATTTCTCCTTCTAGGTCTGCACCATCTCTCAGAATTCACGTTGAACTAGAGTTTTCTTTATGGTTCAACCAAAGCCGTAAATATAAACCTCAGATAGATCCACAATCATTTTGGTGTTCCTTTTCTTATTTTATTTTATTTTATTTAATTTTATTTTATTTTACTTTTTTTTTTTTTTTTTGAGACAGTCACTCTGTTGCCTGGGCTAGAGTGAGTGCCGTGGCGTCAGCCTCGCTCACAGCAACCTCAAACTCCTGGGCTCAAGCAATCCTACTGCCTCAGCTTCCCGAGTAGCTGGGTCTAAAGGCATGCGCCACCATGCCCGGCTAATTTTTTCTATATATATTTTTAGATGTCCATATAATTTCTTTATATTTTTAGTAGAGACGGGGTCTCACTCTTGCTCAGGCTGGTCTCGAACTCCTGAGCTCAAACCATCTGCCTGCCTCGGCCTCCCAGGGTGTTAGGATTACAGGCGTGAGCCACCGCGCCCGGCCAATTTTGGTATTTCCTAAGAAAAAAAATGATGAGTGGAGGGAGCAACTTTGTGTTCTGTATCACCTGAACTGATCAATTAGTGAAAAGGCTCCTGCTCTAGTTCCTGACGGAAGCCCCACCCAGCACCCAATGCAGACAAACCTCCCAATTTCATCCGCTGGTGGGTGTGCTGCGTGTGCTAGTGTGGGAGACATATGCTTGCTGTGGATGACTGCGTCTGGCATTGGTTGGTGATAAATGTTTGATAGGACTGGGCATCATCCTGGAATGTTCTGTTTTCTCGAGAGAGTAGAAATGAGGTTTTGGAAGCTGTGTTAATGGAGACTGGTTCATGCTGCTGCCTTCTGGGTAGAACTGTTCTGTTTTAGGAAAGCCCTTGGAGGGCAAAACTTATTTCTTTTGGAATTGTACATCATACAGCGACCCAAATTGAGTTATTTCCTTTTCCTAGTGATAGACTTTATCAGCAGCTATACACTGTTTTGACTCGAGTCTCCAGCAGATGTGGCTTGCCCAAGTGGATATGTGCTGTCACACTCAATGCTGCTTTATTTTCGTGTTGCAGTGAGTTTATAACGTCTTTCTGAAGTTTCAAAAGTGGGTTTTGATATGACTACTTGGATACTTCTTAAGAAGCTTGATTTGTTTTGGAGCTTTGAAAAGAAATGACCTTGCTATGGAGTGGAACCATGAAATTATTCTAAAGGTTAACTTTTTTGTGTGTTTTTTCTAAAAGTTAAATTTTGTTTATTATAAAGGTTAAGTTTTGTGAAATTGTAACTAAGTGATGACGATCGTTATTATAATTTTTTAAACATCAGAAGTAATTAAATATGTCTATATAGAAGTAATTTAGAAAGTAAAATGTGTTGATACAGCTTATTTGAGATATGATTATTTTACATACACACACATCCTTTCTTATGACAAACCATAGACTGAAATACTAAGTCTTTGAAACAAGATTTTTTAAGGAAAAATAAGTCAATTAAGAAGAATTTTCCCCCAAGGTTTTATCTCGTTATTCTTATTTGAATGTCAAGGGCATAAAAATCATTTCAATAAATTTGCCCACGGAGATCTTTGATTCAAATCCAAGTGTAAATAGTCATCTCATTTCCTTTGAAGTTTGTTTTTAATTCCATTATTGGTGAAGAAGGTAGACCGGTGCTTTTCTTAGAAGTTAATATTTTTGAGACGTCATGGTCTGTTAGAGGCAAGCACGTGGTAAAATGTGTCCTTCTCTCTTTGGAAACCGACTGTGGCACATTGTCAAGATGTGCTTCTGCCCTGGTGTGTATGTGCTGTTCTAATCTGTTTTGCAGCCTCAGTTTCTGAGACAGTAGTTGATGCCACACTGCCTACCTGTTTCTAGGTTAAATCAACACCTATCGTGCAGCTCAAAAATTGGTTGAGAATGTAGGAACATTTTCTTTAAAAAATTTAGATTATAATTTTAAGTTGTTTTCCAGTATAAAACTTAGAGATTTATTTTATAGTATGTTAGTTATTCAGAATATGTAGGCAGTCCCATTCAAATTCAGCCTTCTTTTCCATTTAGAAACAAATCATCTGTTGTTTTTCATTTGGTGCTTAATGACTGGAAAACATAAAGATGTATCAGTTCATAAGCAGCCCATCAGAAAAAGAATTGAGTGAAAAGAGCGTTAAAAGAGTCGTGGAGGTCAGGAGCTGAATAGATGAGTTATTTTCAATAAACTACCACTTATACTAACTATTCTCCTATAAAATGGTTTAATCTCCCTAAAGAGGAGCATACTGTGTTAAAGGCATGAAATGGGTATTTCGTATTAATCAACCAGATACCCAAGTGAATACCTACTGTGTGAAGGGGTGGGGAATCGAAGAAATGGAAGCAGCCCCTTTCCTAAGTGTGTGTGTGTGTGTGTGTGTGTGTGTGTGTGTGTGTGTGTGTGTGTAGGTATATAGTAATATATATATAGGGTAGTGGAGTGTATGCAACATTTCCACATCCTTAGCAAAGACATCACAGGGACATCTGCAGGAATGAATTTACAAATGGATAATGCAGGCACAAAATATTAGCTTAAAAGAGCATAATCCCGTGGGATGGAAAAGTTTAGTGAAGGAGATGGGATCAAGTTCGAGGGACTTGAATAGACCAACTGCATCTCATGTAGGAAACGAAATGAGCAAAGGCATTGAGACATGGAAGTGTCTCCCAGGATCCTAAGTTGGCCTCTTGGGTTGGACTGGAGAATTGGTGTAAGCGAACAGTGGCAGAGAAGCCTGGATAAGTAAATTGGGACTGGATTATGGAGTCTTTGCTGACTTATCACAAAAAAATATATATGCTGTATTTATAGCCCATCATTATAAATACATTTATTTTTAAATTCAAATAGTAAGTTTTAATGATGCTTTCTCTCATGTGTGTCCAAGAAATGTTGTTTTGGTGTATGGGGTTATTTCCGCAGGGGAAGAAATGCTCAAGCTTTTCAGATTTTGGGAAAAGCAGTTTGCTGCTGCTGATGCGTTTGGACGCAGTTTTAGCAGTGAGCCTGCTGGGACAGTGCTCTTGGTTTGTTATGCGTCCCTTCTAATTACTGTTTTGTTTTTCCCCACAGGTGCTTGTGTCTATGAGGGCTCCTTGTTGGCGGTAGGTCGTTCTTAATATATTTGGTTTATTTCTTTTGAATGTAAAATGGTTGATTGAGGTTACTGAGTGAGTGAGGTGACCTTGTCGTTGTAAAATATGTTTATTTTCCTTCACAGTGTGAGAATTAGCCCTCATCTTGGCACAGTCATGCTCAATTATTGAATACCTTTTCCAGAGTGAATTAGTTCCATTTGGGTACTCAGGTATTGGAAGAGAAGTTCAAACACCCAACATGCTATTTGCATTCTGTGGCTGTCTTTTGTGTTTTTTCAATCAGAGAGAAAATTAGATCCCATCCTCTTGTCACATACAAACTAGGGCACAAATTGTTTATCTTCCTGTTGCATTTGCTTCTGCCTTTGAACCCTTCTGCAAAAAAAAGTACGATTATTAAATTCAGTAGAATAGGAAAGATTCCCGATTGTTACTTTGAATTATAAACTTAAGTTTTGGAGAATAACAAACAAATTAACATTTTATCTCTGAACCTTTGCCATGTAGGGTAGACTTGATTTTAAATCTAATGTCAGAATGACTTGGGGGGAAATGATCATAAAGCCTTATTGAAGACTGTCTACACCCCATCAACTCTAATAAATGGTGTGACAAGTCATTCTTCCCCAATTTTTTATTTTGGTTTAATAAGTGCTATAATAAAACTAAAATGGTTGGAAAGGGTCTGCTCATTTACATCACAGACTGCTGTTGACACGTGTGATATTAATAAGTCATCTTGGATTATCCTAGTGGTGTTGAAATAGATGAGGAATATCTTTAGTATCCATGAGTCTAGATATTCACAGTAATATTCTTGAATCTGAACTTTACATACTACAGTTACTGCTGTGGAGATTTATGGTTTTTTCTTCTTTGTGTTTTTCTATTCAAGAATCAGGGAAAAGCCATTTTCCTTCTCTTTCTCATTCCATACCCTTAAAAGCAGACTTTTCTTTTGGTTTATTTTTTAATATATTTTAGGAATCATTTTAAAATCAAAGTGTTCCAAAATATATCATCAGTTTTGAGGAGCTATAGTAGATGTCACAGACAATTCAGCTATCCATGTTAATACAAAGAAAATTGTTTATTGTATAGAATACTACATAATTTTTCAATATATTTTCATAGCTGTTGATCCATTTGATACAATAGACCAATAAAATAGGCAGGCCACATATTATTTTATACCTCCCTCCTTTTTAGTGGAGGACCAAGGATGAGAGAGAGATGAAGACATTTGCTAAAGGTAATTGACCATTAAATGGTGGACAGGAATAAGACAGCCTGTCTTTTTTTGTTGTTCTGCCTGTATCTGAAGGCAAGTGGCTAGATCATCTTCTGTAATTGACTTTGCAGTGTGTTGTTGTGCATTTGAATATGCAAGCATGAAATAATTGGGGAGGTTATTTTGATCAAGTTAAAAGGAGAGACTGTCTAGCCAACTTGCATTTAACGGATGACCTTGTTCCCTCTGTGTGGTGCCCTGCTGAGCCCAGGGGACCTTGTTCCCTCTGTGCTCAGGGGACCTTGTTCCCTCTGTGCCGTGCCCCCTGAGCCCAGGGGACCTTGTTCCCTCTGTGCCCTGCCCCGCTGAGCCCAGGGGACCTTGTTCCCTCTGTACTGTGCCCCCTGAGCCCAGGGCTTGCGGCTGCTCAGGGCAGGTGGGCTGGGCTCTCTCACACCGGCACACTCCTAACCCTCCGGGTGGCTTCTTTGCTTCCCAAGGCTCTGGCTGCATTTGTTTCAAAACCTCTTCACAAGCCTGAGGTACTTACTGTGGAAGTTATGCAATTCAGTCTGAGAGACAATACATTTATCATCATGATAGAGATTATTATTGAACAAATGTTTATTGCGTGACGACTGTAGACCTGCTGTTCTGGGCACTGGAATGCATCAGGGAACAAACAGATAAAAGTCTCTGCTCTTGTGGAGCTCGGATTCTAGTGAGTAAAATACATATAGAATGTCAGACAGGTGGGCTATGGGTAAAAGCCACGGGGCCTGGGGGGATAGAAAATCCTAGATAGGGGATGAGGGTGGCTACTGTAGGGTGATGAGGAAGGCTTCACTGAGTAGGTGACATTTGCACAAAGACAGACGAAGAGGTAATTACTTAAGAGCTAGCCCTGCATATTCAGAAGAGGAGAATTCCGGAGGGGGGAAACAGCAAGTGTAAGGTCTGAAGCGGAACTTGCTCAGCCTTTCAAGGAAGTGCCTGGAGGTCGGGGTAGCTGGAGCACGTGACCAAGGGGGGAGGTGGCAGGGGAGCAGGTCAGAGAGGCAGACAGGAGCCAGAGCAGGCCGAGCCTTGTGCAGACTTCAGCTTGTCCTTTTGGGAGGGTGGGTGAGCCGTTGCAGGTGCTAGAAAAGAGGAACGACAAAATCTGACTTACCATTTAATTAAACTGCCGAAATGAGAATGTGAAAAGAAATAAGTGTTCTTGTTTCTAGGGAAACTATGTTGAATACTTTAAAAAGACTCCACAGAGATGAGTCACTAAAAAATTGCTGTCAAATTAAGTGTGGGAGAAGCAGCTATAAAAGATTTGGGGAAAAACTTGAAAATGTAGAGAGATTCTGCATTCGGATTTATTTGTAACCATTTTAAAGGTCTCTTCTCGTTTTAAGGACATGAAAACTGGAGATAACAGTTGCTGCACTGTGGACATTGCTAGTTGTCTGCACAATTCATCGCCGCTCGCTCTCTCCCTCCACACAACCTAGCGTTAAAGACATTGCATCTGCATCGGTGAAATTAGGGAATGGATGTACGTTTATGTATTTGGAATCAAAATGTGAAGAGTTTGAGAACATTTATATACTATTCCAGGATTCCCTGGTTAAACAACTCTTTGGGTGAGAGGGCTTCTATCTTAGGATGCTTCACACTTATGAGCTGGCTCTGAGAATGGTGATTTGGTGTCCCTGTGGGTAATTCCACCCACATGTTCACCACCTTAAAGGTATAAGTGACTTCAGAAATCTCGTAGTGCAAACTCTCCATCTTATCAATGAGGAAACTGAGGCAGGGGTGTGAGGGTCCTGAGGCTCATTCATTTCTCAGTTGAGTAACCAGAAGTAGAAGGTTAGTCTGGCTGAAAATGGCAAAGCATCAGCTTTACCCAGATGAATTTATAAACTATATCAAGCAAATGAAAACATGGATTTAGGCACTGGCTGCTGCTTTAGTGCTGTCAACCTGTCTTGCCAGGATTCCTCTCAGTGATAGCTTTTCAGTCTTATCACCTGTTGCTCAGGAAGCTGCCAGGTGCAACATTCCCAGCCCTGGGAGTCCAACAGACAGACTTGGTTTTCATTCTTTCTCCTCTGCTACAAAGCAGCTCTGTGACCTAGGGCAAGTTACATAACTTCTGGAACCTCTGTCACCCCCTATGTGAAATGGGGACAAGGAGAGCCTGTCCCACACCCTGATGCAATCCCTGGCATGTGCTTCTCTGCCATGACAAAATTCCTCTTTGACAACCAAGATGAACAAGAAGCAGGAACAGTTATTAAGTACCTACTATGTATTAATATTTAATACTCTCAACAATTTCAGGAAAGAGGTATTGTGTTTATGGATGAAGAAGCTGAGGCTCAGAAAGTTTAAGTCATTTGTCCAAAGTTTCACAGTAAGTCCTGGAGGAAGAGAGGGTTCAAACCTGGTTCTGAGTCTCAAGTCGTTGTGTTGAGCGTTCTGTTTCCCACAGCCAAGCCAGTCCACTTGCTGTGTCTGAAAACAACTGGCTGATGTCACCACCTCCAGTCTTGTATGCCCACCCCTCCCTGCCACAGCTGCCACGCAGTTGTCTCTGCCAGTCTCTGCCGCTGACCTCCGGCAGACGCCAGCTGTCCCTGGCTAACCCCTTCCCATCTAACTGAGGCTCTCCTGCACTGGAGCACACTAAATTCACCACGTGATGCAAGACATGTGTAGAGGGTCACTTCATCTTAACAATATATTTAATGTTACAGTATAATGTGTATTGTGTGTACATGTATAAGTATGCATATATGTTAATATATACCCCAGCTTGTGTCATGTTGTGTCTCCCAACTTTTGCAGCTCTCTGGACTTGTATTGAGGTCCTAGGATGGTCTGGTCCTAAGCTGCACGTCGCCCTCTCAGTTGTGTGCTGAGTTCAGCTCTCTTCCTTCTCCTTTCTTAAACAGTCTTCCCTATCTTTCTCTTCTTTCTGTTCCTCCGGTCAGAAATTGCCAGAAGGGACTAAAAATATCTTGAGAAGCCCTGAATAATCTATTTTCGGATGTGTTTCTTACCCCACAATACCCATGCACCCCTGGGCTTTCTCTCAATTCAGCCCTGGTGGAAGAGAGTGTGACTGTGTTAAATCAGGACTCATCCGAGGGAAACTACCTAGGTGATGTGTTTAACTGTGACAGGGGCATCCAATGTGAGGAGGAAAATAAAATTTTTATTTCAAAGTTTTCACATATCTTCAGTGCTTTCCCAACTATATGAAGTGGAAAAAAAAAAAAGTTAACTTTCTTGTTGCATCACTTCAAGCCAGCACTTCTCCTTTTTCCTGGGGTGGATGGATAGACTATTCAATTTTTCTGTCTGTGAAATGGAGATGAAGTAGTTACTTTACAGGATTGTTGTATGACTATTCAGATTTAAACTTTAATCGAAATGAAACAATTTAAAATTCACTTTTTCAGCGTCACTAGCCAAGATTAAAGGAGATCAGCACAGAGCACTTAGCCCAGCGCTCGTGACCTGCAGTCCTCAGTAAAGGTTGGCTGCTGGTATTGCTGCCGCAGAGCAGTTACAATTAGCAAGGCTGGACAAAACTACTCTTCTTCCCTCGGTCAAACGTGTTAAGTGTTGGGATTTTCCTACTTGGGATACTTCTGACAAAGTGTCCCATAAGGCATTAACTTTTAGCAAATTTGGAAGAAAGTTTTTCAAGGGTAATAAAAAATGTAGTGTGCTGAGTATATATGATATGTAACAGCAGAAAGATCCAGGCTTTGGAGTTTGAATTTTGGCTGCTGTGTGGTCTCAGATGGGATACTTTATATACCTGGGTCCTAATTTTGTTTTCTATATAATGGGGATTATATTCCTCATCGGGTTAATGTGACGATTTACGGAGAGCATGCATGTGACAGAACCCAGAACTGTGCAGGGAACAGGTGCTGACATCACGCAGGTGACAAGATGTTGGAATGGAAACGAGTGAGTAATACATGCCAGAGTATCTTGTTCAGGTCCTGGCTTTGTAATTACCAGCTGTGTAGCATGGAGTAAGTCACTTGAATGAAATGAGGTCTCAGTTTCTAAATTTGTAAAATAATTGTTATGTTAGATTCTCTTTAAGATTCCTTAACGCAGTGCTGTTCAGTACAGCTTCTGCAGTGACAAGAATGTTCCGTGGCTGAGCTGTCCAGACGTGGTAGCCACGAGCCACGTGTGGCTGCTGAGCACGTGGAATGTGACTAGTGATGCTGAAAAACTGAATTTTAAATCGTGTTTAATTTTGATTAGAGTTTAAATTTGAATAGCCACACATGGCTCGTGGCTACTGAATTGGGCAGCACAGCTTTAGAGCTTTAAAATTCTTTTAACATACTCTAGTATTTAAGCTTGAAATATGGCTTCGTGGATGGTTCTTACTCTGGGTGAAAACTCACTGTAGAGTTTTCAGCAGTTGTGAGAAAGGTAACAAGAAATTTGTTGTAGTACCTGAGATTGCTAGTTGTTTCTTTGTTTATAGAATTTGAACACTTTTAAGCTCAAGTCTGTTACAACACTGCTCTCCCCCTCTTGCTTGATATGTTTTCTTCAATAAAAGAAAAAAGGTAGAGTTAGAGCTGACCCATCACCTGCAGTCAATTTTACATATCCCCTTAACATTTTCATAATTTTTTTTTTTGGTGTTTTGTCAAAATCTAGTGTATTCCTGGGAGTGCTATCCATTGTTTATATTGCAGAAAAAAAAATGGAGAACTTCTGGTCTAATCTGTAGGCATTGTTTATTAGGGTTAAGGAAGATTAAGGAAGACAGAGCTCTTCAGTGCCAGTCTTTAACAATTGGTGTGCTATAGTGTTACTTTCTTTGAAACTGTAGCACAAAAGAGAGAGATCCATAGATAGGAAAATGTATTTGTGCTGGTATTCATCATATGCTCGAGATTTTAGAGAGAAGTGAAAAAATTTGGAAGTTTTCCCTATCACTGCTCAAAGTTCCCACAATCGCTTATTGGATCTTGGTCAGTGGCTGCTATGGAAGCATTCGAACTTCTCAGCAGTGGAGAGAAAACTTAGCTTCCTCTATACAATCAGCCATTCCTTAATTTCCCTTAAGGGTGTTGGGTGTTGTAGGGTGTCTCTGTTTTTAGTTACAGCTTAACAAGAATTCATCATTTTTTATGCCTCTCGTCCTTCTTCATTTATTTTAAAATACAGGAATATGCTTTCAAGTGGGAATGTCACTCTGTATTAAAATGTACTTATTTTGTGGGGAAAACTTTATTCTTTTTTGCAACACATCCTTACTGTGCAAGGTGCTGGCATAAATTTAGAGAGGTAGTGAGCTTCCTTTAACTAGAGGTGTTCGAGTTGAGACTAGACAAACAGAATCAGGAATGAGACTGGTGGCTTGGTCTGGATGGCTTCCAAAGGCTCTTTGAATTTGGGTTCTCACGTATGGACGGAAGGTCAGTGCTGTGTGTTTCTGTCTAAGAAAGGAACCCTTGGAGAGGCCGAGGAAAAGCCCCTGACTCCAGAGTGTATGTGAAGGGTTTCTCCCCATGCATTTTTCACAGGAAGTTACTTTGTCCCCTTGGGTGCCAGGTAGTGAGAATTGGGCTCTGGGTGCCTCAGAGAATTTTTTTTTTTTTTCCTTGCTGGGTTTTTATAAATTGCTCAACATAATTAGATGTGCTGGTTTCCTATCTGGCAATTTATGTCTTCTCAGAATAATTGTGTGAGACAAATAATACAGGAGATTTTGTATTTTTATTGATGAATAATCCATATGCATTTTTATTCCTATTCATATTCTTGTGGTAGGAACAGATGCTTTAAGTTAACAAACACATTTCTTATGCTTTGCTTTGAATTTAGAAGATGCAGCTGAGCTTGGCAGCCATATTAATCTGCCCAAACTGTGCTGTGCGTGATCATACATCTCAATTTTCTGGGCAGACCATACGTTCCTCCCAACTTTCTTTTTTTTTTTTAAAGTTTGTGTCATATTTGCTCCAAATTGCCTAACCACATAGTACCTCCTTTTGTGTTTTTCCCCATTTCTTTGTTTATAACTATAAAATATATACATCTACACATGTCTATTTTATACATGGTGCATTTATATTAAATATATGCATGTGTATCTATGTATATATCGCCTAGAATAGACCTGTCACTCATTTATGATGCTTTATGGTATTGTTATGTTATAGCTTACTTACTTTTTAAAGTCCTTTGCTTACTCAGGGAAAGATAATATATAAATAACAAAAGACAATTGAGTTAAACCAGCTTATGTTTGCTTGGAATTTGAATTACAAATGTCTAAAGAAAAGTTGCCTTTGAAAATTTTGTTTGGATGGCATTTTGCTTCTGCGACTAGAAGGGACACTTAAATGTAACATTGGCACAAAATAATTGAAAAAAAAATCACTGATCAGTTTTATGTAAAATAAACAGCACTTCTGGTGTCCCATCTAATTTCTTTTAGCAGTGATTTCTTAGGCGCCCAGAATTTATAAGCTAAATGAGAGGAAGAAGGAAAGGGCAAAGCTTTCATAGTAAGAAACAGTTTATTGTTAGTACCCAGGAGGCTCTTGAGTTTGGGCCATGACCTGTGGGTTCTTTCCTGACAGCTCCCAAGATTGGTTATTTATTAAATTTATGTCATTCTTTTCCTCTAAAGGGAAATTGAATGGGCGGGGGAGGGACCAGGCAGGGGAGAGTGTCTGTATTGGAGAGCAGATTTCATTGTTCCTTGTACCTGACGTTCTTGAAGTGGTTTGGTAATAGTGAGCAGGAGAGAATTATTAACAGAAATAGACACTTTTTCTTTGGTGCTCTTACTGTATTGAGTTACCCTATAATCTAGAATGAACCTGGTCTAAGGAATGAGAAATCAGGGACAAAAGGGCACTTTTTTAAAAAAGATTTGTGTACCCGTTTAATATATATAGTACCAGTTTTCCTTTAGGAAAGTCATACCAATTTGCACTGCCGTTGGTTTATTCTTCCATCGGATATAAGGATAAAACCAACACTCAATTTTAGAATGACTCATTTTTAAAAATCAATGGTATAGAAGACAGTGTTGACAAATTTGATAAAATTTTAAACATCTATAGCAGTGTAAAACTAAAGAGAAAAATTCAATAAAATACAGGTTTTCAAATATTTAGTGTTATGAAGAATTACTTAGTAAAACTTATAAAGAATTCATGTAAATATGTAAGAATACCACCAAACTTTAGGAATAAAACTGGCTAAGGAGAAGAATAGAAAATTCATGTAAGAGAAAATACAAGCAACAAATATATTAAGAAGAATCATTGTTATTAATAACCAAGCAAAAACTAAACTGATAATGGGATACCATCTTATAACTATTTGCAAAAAATTAAATTATTGAGCCCAGTTTTGATGAGACTTCTGGGAATTTGCCTTAAGGAATTACTTTAGAAGAAAGAAAAGTTATATATAAAGAAGTTTCTTTCTGATATTATTTATATTATGAAATAAGTTACCTAAATGTCTGTATTAGAGGAGTGGTTAAGTAAGTCGTCATTGATTAGCTTGACATGGGATGTTACAGAGCCATTAAGATACTAGATTTAGGCCCGGCGTGGTGGCTCACGCCTGTAGTCCTAGCACTCTGGGAGGCTGAGGCGGGTGGATTGCTCGAGGTCAGGAGTTCAAGACCAGCCTCAGCGAGAGTGAGACCCTGTCTCTACTAAAAAAAATACAAAGAAATTATCTGGCCTACTAAAAAATATATATAGAAAAAATTAGCCGGGCATGGTGGCGTCTGCCTGTAGTCCCAGCTACCTGGGAGGCTGAGGCAGGAGGATCGCTTAAGCCCAGGAGTTTGAGGTTGCTGTGAGCTAGGCTGACGCCATGGCACTCACTCTAGCCCGGGCAACAAAGCGATACTCTGTCTCAAAAAAAAAAAAAAAGGCTACTAGGAAGGTAAAAAACTTTGTCTTGAAGTTATACCAAAATTGAAGCTATATTTTCTATTGACAATTTTTTCCCTTCGGAACCTGACTCACAAACTACCGTGGTCGCTAGCCAGGTCTGGGTAAGTGCAAAATTGGGCTTTGTGGGCTAAAATGTCCTCTTGTCCCTTTTAAACTTCATCTTTGACTTTGGCTAACGCTGTTCCCGTGGCCCCCAAACCATTAACTCATCTGAGCTCAGGATCATTGAAGCTATAAATCCTCGCTATTTCTAAAGTGCAGCTGTGTGTTGTGAAAAATGATTTTCCCATTGTCATTAAGAGAACAAATGCCACAGGATTTTTTTTTTCCTAGGAGTCGACAACTGAAGAAAAGCATTAACCCCCCAGTTGATATAAAGTCTGTCATTGCATAGAATGGTCTCTCTCATCTGTGTGTGCATTAACTGAGCATAATTTTCAAATGTAAAACTTCCGAGAGGAGCATAATTTAAAAAATGGCAAGATTATAATTATGTGCAGCATAAAGGATAAATTTGTGGTTTATAAATCATGGACATTAATATTCAGCAGGAGCCCAAGTCACAGTAAAACTTGAAATAACTACATTGTTAAAAATAATTGAATTTGGGTTTTAGAAGAAATTTTTAGCAGTTAAGGATTATTTTTGTGGGGAGGGCTTTTGGCTGTCTGGGGTTTAAATTTGCATTTAGGTGGGCTTATTTTCATTGCTCTTTGAAGCAGTGGCATGCATTTAAATTAGTTTAGACTTGTTTTCCTCATTCCTACTGCCTGTCCCTCCCCCACCTAATCTGTTAGAAAATCTTGGTTATTTAGCTTTTTGTGAATCTCTGACTCTCTCCTTCCCACTATTTCTATTGCTACTCCCTTGGCTGATGCCACAGTTGCTTGTCCTCAGTTTCTACAGTGACCTCCACGTGTCCTCCCCCTCCTGTCTTGTGCCCTGTCGAGAGAGGTCTAGTTAATAGGTGACTCTCACCTTACTCCTTTGCTTAAAACTCCCCCGTGTCACCTTAGTATCTACGGACGTGGAATTTGCTGTGCTCTGAGGGCCTTGGTTGCTCTGGGGTGGGAGGAAGGGGCCCAAATGCGTTTTACCCTTGAGCTCTTTCAGTGGGACTTGGTTGTTGCTGATTTTCAAAATGACAGTGCTTTCAAGCAGATAGATTTTTAAAAATCAAAAATGCTTTAATTTGGGGATCCTGAAGTGTGGGTGGCTTGGAGGTAAGAACTTCTCTGGCTGATATTTTTGGAGCTATGGGCTCTTCATAGTCCCTCGATATTTTTGTGGTGAGAAGTGTATAGAGTGGCGGAAAAAGGGACTCTCGGGTGGACCTGAGTTCAAATCCCACCCTACTGCTTTCTTATGAAGTAATTTTACACCTGTTATTTAACCTGGGTGAGCCTCGGCTCCCTGTGCTTAGGCTGGATGACTGGGAGGACTGGCATGGTGTAGACATTTTTCGTGAAGGACAGTGGTACTGTTCCCTGAGCTTTTCAGTGGCCCTGGGGGTACCTCCTGGGGTTTCAAGGACATCATAGGGCAGGGGATCCTTAGGGAGTGTTACTCCTTGGAGTAAAGCTTGGCCCTTTTGCTATCCCCAGATACACGCATAGAGCATGGGTTAAAAGGTATCTGAAGGCTTCAGAGTGACTCCTGCTGATCCACACAAAGCTGGCAAAGGCTCTTCCT
The DNA here is from genome assembly GCF_020740605.2 of Lemur catta. Lineage (NCBI taxonomy): Eukaryota > Metazoa > Chordata > Mammalia > Primates > Lemuridae > Lemur > Lemur catta. The sequence continues at coordinate 25,061 of NC_059151.1, forward strand.
TTTATATAGAAGAACCCGTGGTCTGTGGGTAGAGGCTGCAAATCTCAGAAGGGTAGCTCATTATGAGTAATGGTTTGAGATCAGCAGGTGTTAACCTGTCCTTTTTGTGCAGCGAAGTGTCCACGAAAGATCACGGTACAGGTATGTGTAATTTTCACTGGAAGTCCCTGTTTGACAACATGGTTCACCCCAGGAAAATTCTGAACCCAAACCTGTAGTCACTTTCCTGCCTTCATTTGGGAGCAACCAATGGGAAGGAGGTTCTCTCTAAGCAGAATAATTAGAGATACATTGAGGAACATTCAAGATACGATGAAGTCATTTCAAAATGGAAAAATACCACCAGTACCAGCTTAAAACTCAAATGCCTGTGCAGGAGCCATGAAAAAATAAACATTACAGTAACGGAAAGGAGTTAACCAGGGTTTCTAGGAGCTAAGATAGATAAGCGCTAAGTATAAATGGAAGTGGATCTATTTTTACAGCTGCTGTGACTAAGGCATGTTGCTTATTTTGAAAAAGAAAAACAATATTCATACTACTATGACAACTGATTATTTGTAATATCTATTCACATGCTTATTAAGATTTCAGAAGGGCAGAAGATTAAGTTACTAGGATTAAAATTATTTTTATCTGAATAAGAATTATAGGTATTTAAAATCTGAACTATCCTGATCTGATATATCTGACCAGATGCTCTGCAACTTTTTATTTTTATTTTTTTATAATGAACCATCTGCTGTGAGTGGAGGTGCCTATTAACTTTTCCAGCAGAAAAAGAAATTAGCATCTGAAGACACAAAGCCAGTGCATTGTGGAAGAACGCAGTTAGGAAGACAGAATTAAAAAATCCTCTGATACCCCCAGCACCAGCTTAAAAGTGTTCTATTTAGAGAAATTCAGTTTGCTTCTATTTTCAGTTATTTCTGTTAAGGGTGTTACTCAGCAGCCATTTCAGAAGTGTGTTTTAATAGGCTCTGTATTAAGTTGCAGCTAAGAGAATAAGCTCTGCATCACAGCTCACCCGTTTATGACACTCACCCCCTCCCTTCCCGCTTTGGCCAAGTCTTGACCAGTCTAGGGTATCACAACAGGCCACCTGGAAATCCCTGCACTTAGAAATGTAACATTTGTGTGAAAAGAGTAGGTGAAATTATTTATGGATAACCAAGTAGTTTCTTTGCACCATAACACTGAAATCAGGAAAGCATGTGGTGTGGTCATCCATCTGTGTTATCTGTGTGTTTCTGAAGAACTGAGTCATGCAGCGTCTCTCGCACTAGGGCAAAGATGAAAGGTGAGGCCAGTGGATTTTGGATAAATTTCTAAAAATGGAAATGTTGGCAATGCCCTAATTCACATGTTTTTGGTTGTTTGAACAGCAAAGCTTTTTCCTGAGGCAAACTGAATTAAAACCATAGGCAACATCTTTTTTCCTCTACATTGTATTAAATGTGTTTTTGCATCTTTAGCTTAAAAAGTTATAAAACTAGAATTTTGCTGACTTTTATCTATAGTAGAATGTTAGCCATGAGGAGTGTTCTAATATATGCTATGTCATAGAAACTCTCCTTTTTTGGTGAAAATGTGGCTGAGTTGGGAGCTGACTTTGCATTAAGAAAAAAATGTGTAATTAATTATGGCATCGTTGGTGCTTAACCTACTGAACCATCATTTTCAACGACTTTACAGAACCTGTTTATATACTGGCGATCGATTACTTAGTTCAGTACAATGTACCAGTTAGTAGGACCGTGTGCTCTGGAGCCAGAGGATCTAAGTTCAGATCCTGGTTCTTATATTAAGTAGCTATTAGACGTTGGGCAAGGAGAATTCTTATGCCTTGGTTTCCTCATCTGTAAAATGGGGGCAATAGTAGTACTTAAGTCATGGGGCGAGTTGTGGGGAATTAAGTGCGTTAATATATAGTGTTTGGTGCAGAATAAGCACTCAATAAATTATGACTTCATAACCTCCTTGGCATTAATATATGGACTTGAAAGAAATAAGACTAAACTGAAAATATTCTGTAACCTAGATTATTCATTAATTCTTTTTGAAGATATCATTTATTAAATGTTAATGTCTGCCTTACTCACCAATTAATGTGAAATTACAGGCTTTAGCTCTAGCAATAAATAATAGTTACTGTTAATTTTGTTCATATTTTTAAGTTAAAAACTTGAATTGTGAGCAGATACTGCTTCTTGAAATCTTTCTAAAGCTTTTTGAATAACACATTGAACAATATTTTTAGGTAACATTTACCTATATTTGAAAAGTTTGTTTTCATCTGAAATTGGCACTAGTTGTTACAGGGGAAGCGCAGCTCGTTAGTGTCTGCACGGACCGAGGAGGTCCCTGTGTTGTTGACTAGTCTGTGTGGTTATGGTCTGTAGCTGATGCGAGCCATGAGTAATTGCATATATGCTCATGTCAGTTAGCTGCTGGAAGCAAACACAGGTGTGAACAGCCAGTACAAATGGAAGGGGAGGGGCAAAAGATGATAAATGACAGTTTATTATAAGAACATTTCATCAACACCTGTTATTTTTCTTGGTTTAATGTAAACTCCAGGATCTGGAGTTAGAGGATGTTGTTTATTAGATGTTTGAGGTTAGGCAAGTGACGGGTTCTTTAAGTTTCAGTTTCCTCACTGTTCAAGTGGAAATGACAGTGGTACCTACTTTACAGGGTTGAGACGAAGCCCACGCAATACTATTATAATAAAAATCACAACTGCATGACAGCACGCCGCTGTGCTAGGCATCGTGTTAATTGCTTTCCAGGTGATACTCGGTTTTCTCCAAAGTGCAGCTATAGTTGTTACTGTGACTGTTTTCACTGATAGGAGGACGGGCTTGGGGAAGGAAGGACTTTGCTTCAAGGTTTCCCTCGGAGTAGCAGAGCCGTGACTCGGACCTGGGTGTGCCTGACACCAGCTCCGTGTGCTTTGCCTCTGTGACCTTTATAAACCCTCACGTGCCTGGGGAAGTTTAGCTGCTACAATTTAGCATTTAAAACATTAGCTTGGTTAATAAAATGAATGTGTGAATTTCCGTAATGGTTTTTATTTTGCAGTTTTGTATTTTATTTTATAGCAAGGACCCATGCACCTCTGCTATTTGCCCCAGAGTGATTTAGCAATCTGCTTTTTTTTTTTTTTTTTTGAGACAGAGTCTCGCTCTGTCGCCCAGGCTAAAGTGCCATGGCGTCAGCCTAGCTCACAGCAACCTGGAACTCCTGGGCTCAAGTGATCCTCCTGCCTCAGCCTCCCGAGCAGCTGGGACTACAGGCATGTGCCACCATGCCCGGGTAATTTTTTTTTAATATATATATTTTTAGTTGTCCATATAATTTCTTTCTATTTTTTTAGTAGACACGTGGTCTCGCTCTTGCTCAGGCTGGTCTTGAACTTGTGACCTTGAGTGATCCACCCGCCTCGGCCTCCCAGAGTGCTAGGATTACAGGCGTGAGCCACCGCGCCTGGCCAATATGATGATTTTTCAAAAGAAGAAAAAGTCAAGAAAAATTGGAACAACTTTTTTTTGGTGTCTAAATTGTTGAACATGCTTCCTTAGAGACTTCTCCGACAAGACCCCATTTCCAAAGGACCAGCAGAAGCACTTCTGCAGAAGGAACGGAGCCCAGGCAGCATCCCTTACCTCACCCAAGTCCTTGAAAACTCACTCAGTGAATCTCATGCCCAGAATCTGTCAGGCAGGTTGTAACCAGAGAGTGCTAATGGCCCAGTTCTTTAGTTATCAAAATGTCACTTCACATTGAATGAATGAACTCTAAGTACCCATATGCTAATTGGATTTATTCCTTACATGTTGGCTGTGATCGTTATCACACTGAGCGTGAACTTCACCGAGTGACTCTACAAAGCCCCCTTATTTCTCCAAGTTAGGATGGCATCGGGGACCACGCTTCATGGGAGTATTTTAACGTCTCGCTAAATAGTGTAGTTAAAGTAAAAACTGTGAAAGTTAAAGAAAACCTGAGAAGTCAGAGAATTTGTGTAAGCCAAATATATAAAGTAGTTGAGGATGCTGTAAAGATTTTATTGCCTTGAGATCGAAGCCGGCACGTCACTGTGGGTTTCTCCCTGTCACACACGTCCCCATTTATTGCAGCACAAGTGAGCGCACTGACCCCTGTTTCTAACATGAGGGGAGAGAAAAAAGGATAAAATAGCTCTATCTTGAATAGAAACAAGAGCAGAAGTTGAACGTTGAGTAACATTTTTATTCTTTAAACTGAGTGAAAATGCATCTAGGTTTGTGTCCCATTCGTTGAACAGCAAAACGCTTTTGGAAACGGTGTGGTGGGTAGTTCCCCTTCCCCATCTGGAATATGCCGGAATCCACCTCTGCCACTCGAGCACGCAGAGAGGCAGAGGGACCAGCTCGCTGACTTCTAATAAACTGCCTTTTCTGCCTGTCCCCGTGAGACACGGAAAGGCAAATGGGAGCACGTCCTCAAGATCAGGACGGGGCTGGGATTTAGACTTTCGATATTATCTTCAGTAGCCACTGACCAGTGGATACACTGTTAGTACTGGAAGAAGACATTTACTAAATCATTTTAATCATTAAAATTTGAAATTCTTAGTAATTTTTTTTTCAATTTTTAAAAGTATACCTGGAGTACCAGAAACTGGAAGTGGTTCAGTTTTCTTGTGCCCTGTGAGAGGTCATTCCTTTTCTTTTTTTAGAGACAGGGTCTCCCTTTGTCGTCCAGGCTGGCGTGCAGTGTCATGATCAGAGCTCACTGTAACCTTGAACTCCTAGGCTCCAGTGATCCTCCCGCTGAGAGCTCATCCCTGACAGGTGTCTTCCTGGGTCTTCATGATGTCTTTGCCTCCCCAGAGAGGGGGACGCAGTGGGGACGGGGACGTGGAGACGGCATAGAGAGATGGTCCTCATGACGGATGTGCATTTATGAAGGGTTATACGTTACAGTTTTCTGTGGTCTGAATGCTTGTGTCACCCCAGAATTCACATGTTGAAATCCTAGCCCCTAGAGTAATGGCACTAGAAGGTGGGGTATACGGGAGCTGATGGGATGATGAGGGACGAGCCCTCATGATTGGGGTTAGTGCCCTCATCAAGGAAGCCTGGAGAACCAGCTGGCCCCTTCCACCCCACGAGGACACAGCGAGGAGGCACATCTGTGAGGCGGCAGAGCCCTCACTAGACAGTGAATCAGCTGGAGAGTTGATGTTGGCCTTCCAACCTCCAGAACTGTGAGAAATAAGTTTCTGTTTCTTACAAGCTACGCAGTCTGAGTTGTTTTGCTACGTAGCATCGTGAAGGGCCTGAGATGCAGTTCTTCGCCTTAGCTGTGCAGATCCGTCGTGCCGGTGGAGCTAAGCTCCGTGTCTAATCGGGCCAGACAGCAGCACCCTCCTGCTCCCAACCTGTATTGGGACCAGCCTGAGGGGACACTCCCTTCTAGAAAGCAGCCTCCTGTGTGCTTACAGCTCACCCAGCTCAGTGCTTAGCTATTCGTAGCACCTCCCGCATCACCAGGGAGCTGTGGCTGTGTTTGATTTGATACTTGACTATGACTTCTTCCAGGAACGTTTGTGGCAACTTTGAGATTAAACCCAAGGGAAAAATAAGGTGTGTAGAAAATAAACCTGAACAGATAACCCCTTGAGGCGCTGCTGCTAATTTCACACGAGCCAAGTTGCCACCAGCCTCACCGCAGCTCCTCTGGCCGTGATACTGTTAACCTGTTTGCTCCACAATGTGCAAATAATTTTAAGAATATTTAGTATAAATCTATCAAAGGGCCAGAGATAGTGAAGTCAGGAAACACAACCTTGGCAGACATGTAAGGCAGAGGGAGATCTGATACCACCCACTGAGATTTTTCTTCCTTGGAACTCCTGGGGTACGTCCACCGTTGATCTTACTTGTATGGACTCAGACCATCGTCTTTATTCATATAAATAAATTGGTCTGATCTTGCTAGCAAGATTAAATGGTTCATCATGCATATGCTTTTGCTGACTTTCACGTTGCTTGTTAATTTATTCTACTGTCCATTCTTTCAGCAAAGAAGAAAAGCAGATATACATTTGTTTATTCAGTCAATTCAGCAGAAATTTACTGCACAGCTGGTGTGTCTGTCCTGCTGGGTGCTGATGGTATAGGAATGAAAGGCCAAATGCCGGCTCAAGGAACTTGCAGTCATTGTGGAGGATCTTCTAACTGCGTGGGAAGAAGGCAAATATTAACACTTAATATTTTCATAATAATACATTAAAGCAATAAGCCTTATTTTAGAATTGCACCTTAATTCTGCGTTTCAGGCCCTGCAACTTTTTCTGTTAAGATCATGGAATGCTTTCTATTGTCATAATTTTGTGATAAGATTGGGCTAATCCTACTCTCAGAAAAGGTGTTCAGCCTAACCTTGCTCCATAACCTTGCTTCCTCCACTGATTGTTTTTCTGATTTAGATTGATCATATTCATTTGTTTTCTCAGCAGTGGTTTGATTTCCTTTCCAGGTTTTCTTTACTTTAGATCCAAATTGTTTAGGAAACCTGCCGTTTTCCCAATTTCTCCTCCTGGCCTCAGGGGGTCCCTGTGGGTAGCTCCCGCCAGTCTGAAAGGCCTTACCTGTGTTCTGAAGCCAGAAGTCAGACTGGGCTTGGCAAAATCCTCTGAGGAGTCATGTGTAATGGGAATACTTGCCTTCCACGTCTGTGCTGGGCTGCTGGTTTTACCTGATGTGATATATTTGTATATGGGTATATAATGTTCATCCACAGCCCTCATTTTGGAGGAGGCAAGAGGGATGGGGTGGTTGGCAGGCAACAGGAAGTTCTAGAAAGTTGCTTATTCAGAGCGTTCTAGATGTGCTTTTTTTGTTCCCTCTCTCAATCTAACTAAAGGCACAATGAAAGGAGAGATACTGACGTCCTAAACCATAAGCTCTTTAATTGCCCTTCCTAGAGGCTGGGGAGGGCAGGAGGACGGACCATGGGACCATTCATTCTCAGGGAGCCCCGCGAGTCTGCTTGAGGCTTTAGTGTGAACAGCTGCTGTTCCCACTAGCCATTAAGCCATAGTACCAAGTAAGCCAAGCTTTTATTTCTCATATTTTCTGACTCTTTCAGATATTACTAAACACATGGACTGTGTGATTTTTTCATATAAATATGAGAAATTATATTTTTTCTTAGGTTATGCACATTTTTAAAGATTTGCTGCATTCTCATGGGCTTTCATTGTGCCTTGGGTGACGACATTTTTTCAGAGGAATTCTTGCCAGCATTAACGTTTTGATTCTGAGATACATATATATATATACATATAACCACACAGGATTTGATATAAAGATTTAAATTTATAGGAAACCTCTTCTTGACTAGATCTACTTGATCCAGGCAGACACAGCTATACTTAGACTTTTCCTTTCAGCCCAGTTTCCTTGAGACTCCTCTGCCCCGTCCAAACTCTTTATTTTTCTTCATTCCTTCCCTATTCCCACCCATACCTATAGAATTATACTGTTTCTTTTGGTAGGTATTGAGAAATGTGTTTGCATCTTTATGATTACAGGGAATTATGTAGTCTGCTGGGAGAATGACTATTGTGTTAAAAATGTCTGCACTAAGTCTTCGTAACAAAAGCAGTGTAGGCAGAAGCCAAGACTGCTCAGCATTCTGGAAATCTCAGTTGGTGCCGCTTGGAGAGGAAGATGATAGGTTGGTGTCAGGCAGGTGTGTGTGTCCCCGAGCCACTTTCAGGGCTGAAATCTGTGGTGCAGAGAACACTGGAGCATTTTGGCCTCATGCCAGGTAGCCCGGTGGTGCTGAGTGACTAGTGGCACAGATTCAAGTGGGAAGGAAGAAAGAAGTCAATTATTAATTACTTATTCAGGCATGTATCCTGCAGGAATGGGAAAATCTGAAATTGGTTTGCTAGCATTAACTAGAATTTTAAATCAAGGACTATTTAATAATTTCTGCACAGGTTTAAGTAGTTGCTGATAAATAGGTACCTGGGACCATCTCATGGGGATAGTTTGTTTTATTAAATGAACTCACTAAACGGGCTATTAAAACTCTGCTTTATTTCAGTGTGGTCTCGAATTTAGCCTGTAAATGTTGAAATTCCTTTGCTCTCTCTTCCTGTGTGTGGTTGGGGTGTGTGAGGCTGGTGTCCTGTCAAAGCTGGTTTGTGTTTTCGGTGGTTTTGCCAGGTCTCCCACCTAAGTGTTCTTGTGCAGACCACAGCCCCCTGAGGAGGTGCAGGAGCTAGGAAGGGGCAGCCAATAATGACTGACTTTTACTGCAGGTTTGGCTGGGAAAATAACCACATTCCTGTTTCAACTGAGAATTAGTTTAGTGTTTATATAAGAAATCAGGTCTTTCGTGGTCTATGATATGGCCTTTCTTGAAACAAAAAGCAAAAGCAAAAGATGAGGTGGCGATCTAAGCAATAGCACCAGGTATGCAGAGCTTTCGGGCCAGCAGGCAGCGCTCTTCCTGGCCCATGGCTAGTGGTCGTGGAATGAATGCATGAATGACGATCTGAATTTAAATATTGCAGAACCATGAGCACTTTTTTTTTTTACTGAGCCAAGAAGACACACAACTAGAGGAAAAGGAGTGTCGGGAGATGCCCAAGAGAGGAGTAATTGTAGATTCACTTGGGCTGCTCAGGAGACAGGAGGGATGGGTGGAGAGTGGGCACAGAGATTTGCCTGGAACAGAGGGAGGAATGTCCTTTCTATGGAGAAGTGACAGAGAAGAAGAAGAGGAGGTGGTAGGTTCAGATGAGTTTGGGTGGTTCTCACGTGACGGTGAGGAATTTGTGGAGAGTTGTTGGAGTTGGGAAGAGCCACTCGCTGGCTCGGGAGGGTTCCTACTTTGGTTTGGGTCACCCTGGGAGATGCTGGGAGCTGGCACGGAAGGAATGGTCCTTCCAGGTGGTCCTGTGTTTACACGTTTAGATTTGGAGGGGTCTGCTGGCCCTGTACCTCTCCTTGCTCTCTCTAGCTCCCCACTTCTGACTTCTCAGCCCTCCATTCAGTAGTCAACTGAAACCCCTGTAGTCAGATGTGTAGTCAGCCTCTCTGCCTTTTGAGCCTCAGTTCTGCCTCCAAGCTGTAGCTCTTGCTCAGCAGCTTCGCAGGTGGGTTTCTGGGTAGGAATCCATGGCAGGACCCAGCCCTCAAAGCTGTCTCTTCTTTCCTAGCTCTGGACAGGCAGCCCTCACTTTGCAGCCTGTGAGTTGGACTCAGACAAGGACAAATAAAAGGATTGGTGACCTAGTTCAGGAGTCCAGCTGAGATGTGAAACCACAAATCTGAAGTGATGGCCATCGCAGGGGTATGGGAGGTTTGTCAGATTTTGTGCAGCAGCTAGGAGAGACCAGAGTTTGGGGCTGACGCAGGGTCAGTGGCTTGTGAGGAGCCGTGTTCAGATTTGCCCTGTGTTGGCCTCTCAGCTTTTTTTTCTTTTTAGCATTGCTCATCCTGCTCGTGCATTTTCATTATCTGACCTGGAGGATTCCTGAACTGTGCCTCTGGGAGGGTATGGGATTTGCTGACATGCTGATGCAAGTATTTGAGTTTTTTCTTTCTTTTTTAATGAAGTATTTTATGATTCCTTTCCTGAGAAATAATGAACTCAAAGTCAAGTTTCCTTTATAGGTGTTAATGCCATGAGGGCTATTTGGCAGGTTCCTGTAGAACATATCTAACAAAGCTGTTTTTTACTTGGCGATGGTGGGCATGTATTGTGATATGTGTTCTGAGCCCCTGGAAGCTTTCGGGCTGGCATCCTTTGTGTGTGCCCCAGAACCTCCTCTTTGCTGGTGGGGACTTCGGCCTGGAGGTTTTCCTTCATCTGCTACCCATTTGCTCAAGTTTATTTTCCTGTCACTTGTCCCTCCTCATGTCAGTGGGATATCACTGTGGCTTCTAAGTGCTGAGCCTGTAATCACATCATTTTTACTTGTAGGATTAGTTTTGGTCTCTGGGAAGTCATTGATCCATTACTTGGCAATGAGAGAAGAAAAGTGGAAAGAAAGCCTGAGAAACTCAAAAGAAAAATACTGTTCTCTTTGCGTTGTCCTGCCTGAATCACGTCTTTCATGATAGATAACTCCAAAGGGGTTTCTGTGGGATGCGTTCCGTGCTTTAAATCCAGCTGATTTAAAGCTCCCATGTGACCTAGCTCTGTGGTGTGTGGCTTGTCAATTATAGCATCATACTAGTCAATAACATTTTAATATCCTAGGTATGGTTTTAGGTGCTGTATATGCAGTATCTCGTGTAATTTCTGGAACAGCCCTATGCCGTAGGTGCTGTTCCTATTCCCACTTGACAGACAAGGAATCTGAGGTTTAGATTAAACCACTAATGGCCATCCTTTAGCTGGGTGGTAAGGGTGAGGTTTGAACCTTCATGTCTGAGTTCAGATTCTAAGAATAATGCTTTTTTTTTTTTTTTTTTTTTACATTAATCTTGACAGTCTCAAAGGATTGCATGCTGGCGAGGTTTAATTGTATGGAGTTGCTATACCATCTGTGATGTGATGGGGCTGACTGTATGTTTGAGATGTATGGTAACAAAACATGTTATATAAGCAGGACAAGAACCAAAAACTTCCTTCTACTTTCAAATTTAAAAAAATCTTGATCTACTGTGCTGATGCCTTTCTGAAGTGGCGTTTGTTAATATTTTGAAAACTCTTGCTGTTATTGTCAATCTTTTTCTGGCATTGTTGCTTATTTCCTTCTATTTTTTTTCCTATGTTTTTCTCTTTAAGTTTTCTCTTTTTCCTGCTTTTGTGTTCCCTCTCCTTTCAAAAACTCTCCCAGTATATCTTTCTGGTGGGAGTTTCAGGTGCATGCGTGAATTATTGATTGTTGCTGGCCTGTTTCTGCAGTGGATTTGTGGAGAACTTTCTCACAGGGACACCATCTGAAATTATTAATGACAGTTACAAGCTGATGTGGGAAGAAACCATAGAAACACTTGGGCTGTTTCTTGCAAAATTCGGAATCCTTATGTAAGCGCAGAGGGATAGAGGAAAGGCATTTCTGCAGACACGCAGGTTCCCAAATGGGTGCGCTCGTGTCAGGAGTCGGATCTTGTGCTATGATTTCATCGTGAGCACTAGGACAGCTTTTTATTTTGGATTTGCTAAGGATAGAAGTTTCCGACTAGATCATACCTCAAGGATAGCACTGCTGCATATGGTTGGGCAGGCTGTGCACTGTACAACTCTAGGGGATTCCATTGACGTTTCCACACAGTTGTATGTGGAAGTCTGGATTGAAGGCGTACAGTCAGTTCTCATTATCTGTAGTAACTCTTACTTGGATTCTGAAATACCCAAAATAAAGCCGATATTTCACAGTGGGATGCTTGTTTAGCGGGGAAGGGTCTGGGTTATAGAATACTGAGAATGTGCTAAGTGCTGAAATGATTCTGTGAACAATATTAGTATTTGTGTGATGAAATATACAACAGAATTATACTAAAGAATGCATCATCCTCCTGCCTCTTGCTCAGCTTACCTAGTTGACAGAAGTTATTGCTTACAGTATTTGGGCCCTTGGCTGAAATTTGTTATCTTGAGATATTTGTTCAACTATATTGTTATAAATAGATTTGACCTCTGGTCCCCTTTAATTCATTCATTTGGTAACTTCTTTTCAGATTAGGAGAAGAAAAGCCAATAGTTAAACTTTTTGTGTATTACATTTCCGTTTTTATTTTATTTTTACTTTTTATTAATGGAAAATTTCAAACAAATACAAAAGGACAGTGTAATGAATGAATCCCTATCTATCAATTCATGGCTAAAATTTATTTAATCTATATACCCACCTACTTCTTCCCATCTTGTATTAATTTGAAGTAAATCCTAATCATATCATTTCATCAATAAATATTTTAGTATATGTATGTAAATGTAGTGACATGTAAAAATATTAGTATAACCAAGATAACATTGCCATAGCTAATAAATAGTTAATTGTTCCTAATAACCACAAATATTCAGTCATGCTCAAATTTCTCATGGTCTTTGTTTTTTCCTTACTTTGTTTATAAGGATTGGTTCCATTTTATTCATTTCTTTAATAAACTTCTTTCTGAAGTGGTGCTTTCAGTTTAAATATCTAGTTCAGATGCCCTCAGTATGAACTGGATTAGTTTTCTGGCTCTTTGAGGAAATCGTTGTGTGACCATGTGCAAATTGCTTCACCTCTGAACTGCAGGCTCCTAATTTGTAGAATGACAGAGTTGAGCTAGCAGACCTGGGAAGTCATCCAGAGTTCTCAAATTCTGTAATGATGTAAACTACTAGCAAAAAAGAGAGGCTATGTTGGCTTTTTCCTTTTGAGAGAGGATAAGTGTTATGATTAAGATATTAGGGATATAGATTGCGTGGTGAGAATATGTCCAAGGAAAGCTGAGAATTAGCTGGAGCGTTTGTGTTCAGAAACCTGACAATTGTGGTGCTTTCCTGGGCTGGGCCTTTCTTGGAAACTTAAATCTAATTGTTCATCGTGAGAATTTTCCTGACACATCGAGGTAGTTCAATCTGGAAGTGACCCTGGAAATCAAAAATTGAAAACATCTACCTTGTCTGGAAGAGTATGTGATGAAAATGTCATTTTTTTTACTTCAAATCCCAAGATCTTTGCTTCTATAAAACATGAGAGCAGCTTCTAGAAATAAAGAGTTATTGACCTAGATTTAATTTTTTTTTTTTTTTTTTTTTTAGAGAGAGGATCTCTCTTTGTTGCCCAGGTTGGTCTTGAACTTCTTGCCTCAAGAGATCCTCTGGCCTCGGCCTCCCAAAGTGCTAGGATTATAGGCATGAGCCACCAAAAGGATTTTTGGTTTGTTTTTTTAAGATGAGTAGAGAAACAACTTCTTTCTTCCTTGCTGAGTAATATGTTAGTGAGACTTACAGAATCATATGCTTTTGGAGCTGACAAGTAGCTTACAGACTGTCTGATTAAACTTTTAAATTTTATTGGTGAAGAAATTAAGCTTGAGAAAGGCTGTTATGAAGACCACAGAGCTATGAACTAGTGAAGGCTGAGAAAATAGCCAGGTCTCTGCTTAAATTCACCTGAAACAACATGGTATAATAAAAGAACTCAATACAGTGTTATAATTGAACACTTTAAATGCTTTCTAGTCAGTGGTAACCTAGAACAGAGAAGGTAGAATTCAAAGAGCTTTCTAAACAAGTGTGTTGAAATTGTGTAAGAAAATTTTAAAAAATTAAATTCCTCAGTGCATTGAGATTTAGTAACACTCTTGAATTTCTAGATTAACACTCCAATATTTATATGCTACAAAGCTATTAATTATGTATCCATCCTTAATTATTTATGTTAAAATGTATCTAAAGCATCAAGTTCCCTGTTTTAAGAATTCTGGTGATTATTGCTGCTTATTTGTGGACCAGAGTCCTAATGCTCAAGACCTTGACCCAATACTCAGACAATTTTGCTAGGTACCATCTTTAACAGGATCCGTCCTTCTTTTCTCAGTAGCATTTATTGTTGTGAATTACAGTGACCTTGAGTATACAAGGTTTCTGAAATACCGGGAGGTCATAGGAAGGCATGCACCAGCAAAATCCACGAGACTTTTCTCTTATTAAGTGAAAATGAAGCATTTTCCCAATTGGCAGAAGAAAGGCCCCAACCCTCCTGTGAATAATACTTTCTTGGTTTGAAATGTAGGCTTGAGAAGTAGTCTTCTTTTACAAACTCTCAGACAAAGAATATAATTCACACTCTTTGGAGAGGGCTCTTTCAATATTGCTGTTTCTTTACTTCTTTTTCTGTTTTGTGGTTTTTTTTTTTTTTTTTTTTTTTTTTTAATTTTTTTAAGCCTCTTCCCAGAAGAAGTTGGTCTTTCTTTATGAGCTGAATAAAGCTTCAGATTAGGAATTCTATTATGGTTTTGTATGCTGGCTCCTCCCACGATCCTTTGAGGAGACAGTTGATGGGCGTAGCGTGATCCTGGCCACGGCAGAGCTGGGCCTGAGCCCACAGAGGGCAAGGTCGGAAGTGACTGCATCTTTTGGTTAACTGGCTGCAGGGCCTGAGCACCCTCGACAGCAAGTGTGCGATTGGCTTCTGAATATTTGGCTTTGCGTCTACTGCTTTCTTCTCCACCTTAAGTTCTGGTTCTGAGGAGTTTGCTTTTCTCAATCTTCAGCATCCTCTGGTCATACTAAAAAATTATTATAAGGCCAATGTATACTCATAGTAAAAAATTCCAACAGAAAAAAAAGTTATACAGTACTAAAAAGACTGCAGACTATTTGTTTTTCCTTGAATGGGAGTGTAGTATACGCATTTCTGTACCTTGCCTTTTTACTTAATGATATATAGTGAAGAGCTTTTTGCATCTCTACATACAGCTCAGCTAACTCATTCTTTTAAATGGCTGGGTAGTGTCCATCTTAGGGGTGTTCCATTCTTTATTGATTTTTCTCATCTATTTTCCTCTCTTTCTCAGACAAGATACCTCAGGACAGGCGTTTGTTTAGTCCCTCTCACACTTCAGCTCCTGTTGCCTGGAGAGGCTCAATTTTCCCACCCGCCAAAAACGAGCTGGTGAGAGCCGGGGAGCACAGTGCCCCATCACCATCTGCTCCTCCCTCTACCCTCACAGCCTGTGAGGGGTGGGGTGTGTTTCTGTGCTCGCCAGAGTCAGGGCTGCGTGGTGGCTCAGGGGGTGGTGGAGCGTGGACCATGAGCGGGAGGTCTGGTCCATCACTGGCCAAGCCTTAGATTGGACATAATGAAGCAGAAAGTCAAGGTACTGTGCTGTCGGAATTTTCAAGGTCAATAATGCTGCTCACTCTCTTTTTAAGTCAGGTTAGCACAGGGGCCGATTCTGGCAGCTTTGCCTGTTTTCTCAGACAGGAGGAACGTCTTGGAGCTTGCAAAGCCCATCTCAGGAAGAGCCTGCAGTCTCCCAAAGGAAATTGAAATGTCAGTTTTAGCCTGCCTTCAAGCAAGAGTGCTAAACTTTGGACAGGATAAGTAGTCTTCAGACTTCTTTTAGAAGAGGAAGCTATTTTTCAAATGAAATCGCTTCCTATTTCCAGTATATAAAAGATGAAAGTGGAGCTGCAGGGTGTTGGTTGGGTTGGGGATTGGTTAGTCTTCCCCCAACAATTTCAGTAGCTTGGCCTCTTCCCACACAGACTGAAAAACAATGAGTGGGGAACCTGTGGCCTTCTGATTTCAAGATTGTGCTTTTTTAAGCACCAAAGGAGGTAAGAAAAGCTTCATCTTTCTCTGCTGTGTTCCTTTTAATAAAAGGATTTGTTCTGTAAAATTTGGATTCAGTTGAAAGGCCGCCCTTGAGGACCGAAAGGCCACATGTGGCCTTAAGGCTGCATGTTCCCCACCCCTCCAACACCTTCCTTTTGTCCTTTTTTAAAGGGCCTGTTTTTACTTTGCTAAATCAAAGGGCAAGTCTGTTGATCGAAGATAGGATGTATCACTGCAGTTAACTTTTAGCTACAAAAGGAAAAGTTGAAAGTATCCGAGAGTGGAGAAACTATCTTGTAGGGGCAGCAGGTCTTTATACAAATTCCAAAGCCTGTGAGATTGATTGCTTTTAGTGTTTGCAAAGCCAAATGATTAACTAGAACCCTGAAACCGAGCAGGTCTGGGGGATGATTTATGCTCTGAATGCAGAAAGGATGTTTGCATGTAACCATCAGATTTCTTACTGAGGTCTTTTAAACATTGTTTATCTTGGGGACACCCACTGCTTAGAACATTTTTCTTTCCTTTTGCATTTTATTGTCTAATGCCAGAGGCCAAGGCCAGCCTTGTAGCATTTATTGAGTTTGGCTGGCCAGGGCTTTGTAGGGGAGACCAGCAGCCTGTGGAGACAGCCCTGCTTCCCATCCTCCACGGTGGACAGGGCTCTGGCATTTTTCATCGCTGTCCGTGAGGTCGTTGGTTTTATGATTAATCAGTTTTTCCAACATAAGAAACACAATGCTCACAAACATTGAATCATACTATAATTATCTGGGATTTAAAAAATGAAATGTGTGTTGGTCAAAGCCAGAGCCAAGTGTCATGGAACCTTCTTTGTAACGCCTCTTTCACGCCTTCAGGCTGTATTCTGGATGAAAAGCTCCCATCTCCCCACCTTGAAATAGGCACTTCATTCAAAAGTGTTTATTGGGGACCCCTGCTTCCTGCTCCTTGAGATACAGTGAACAGAACAGGCAAAATTGCTACCCTGCGTGAACCCTCATTCTTGTTCTTGGTAGCTGGTTGTTAAAGAAATCTGGTGAAAAGCCGTCTGCTCCACCCTTCATGAAAGGCTTGTTTGAAGGAGGCAGTGTGCTCCAGGGTAGGGAAACTGGCCATTTCTGTAGGGAATTTCATTTCTGTGCATTCGGGACAAGGCTCATGGAAGGTGAAGATCATGGCCTTGTCCCGAGTACAAAGAGAAGTAACACACAGGTTCTCAGAATGTGCTGTTACCTACCTGCAGGTGGAATAGTAAGACATTGCCTTAAAAGTACATGTTCCTCTGGGTGTAATGCAGATTTGAAAAAGCAAAGAGCGTTCAGTTGCAATTCTCTCGTAACAGGGAGCACCAAGAGATCGGAAAAGTAGCCGATGGGGAGATGCTTTCGTCGGCTCCCTAGAGCTGTGCGTTTCTAAAGCTTGATCTTTCTTGTCATTCGGTTTTAACCAGTGAGTGCTAAGGCCTAAACAGCTGACCGGAATCTGCAAGAATTCTTACTCTCTGTTGGGGAGATGTATTAATTTTTAAGGCGGTGAGTGCCTTTGCTTTTTTTTTTTTTTTTTTCTTTTTTGCAATGATTGTCTTAGTCTATAGATGGAAGGAATCACACCTGGTCAACTGCTACTCTGGAAAGGACTGACTCTAGGTGACAGCTCAGATGCTAAATCAGTATTTGCCTCGTTCTGTGTATTCGGTGTCACATCACACTGCAATGTGTCACACTCTAATGGTGTATTTTAGAGAAATGGGTGTCAGTGTTGCCATTAAGAAAGGTTGGAGTCTGTGTGTACGTGTGAGCCGGAGTCTTTCCTTGTGGATTCATGTGTTTGGAGCACCGTCCTTGTGCGGCTGCTGCGAAGGCCGGTGCCTCTCGGGGGCCCTTTTCCTGCCCTGTTCACAGGGAAATCGAGGTGCAGACGGGAGACGGCTTGAGCGCAGAGCACACAGAGGTCAGGCTGGTTTCTCACCGCGTGCGTCTGTTTAGGTCTCTGGGATGCTTATTCCAGGCTCTGGAGGAGGCTGAAATACTTGCCCATTTAAAATTGGGTGCGAGCTGTAATTCAGACCTAATTGTTGTTTCTCGTTGTGTGCATGTGTTTTCTCCCCAAGCAGAGGCAAGCATTTTGAATTCAAGAGAAGACGCTTCTCTTGTACTTTTTTTTGTATGTCCCTCATGTCGTGTAGACTAGGTTTTTTGTATATTTTTGCATATTTTACCTTTTATAAATATTTGCTGATTGATTGAGAATGGCCCAGAGCCAGTAACTCACGGATCCTGACAGATTCAGGTTTGGAGAATTCACTGGCTCGTTCCACAGACACTTGTGTCATTGTGTGCCGAAGAACCATGAGAATAAATAATTTCCTCCTTCGGTTGGATCTAAATCTGGCTTTCAGTGGTAGTGCAGTGTATATGATATCCCTATAAATTGATGGGCATTTCCCCAGGAAATTGGCCTCATTACCTGTAGTCATGTTCCATCAGCCCTCTAGTCCTGCTCACTTTACTGCCTAAATACAACATAAAGCTCTCCCTTCCTTTCCATCCTCAATGACCTGGCATAAACCTGGGCTTTCAGGATTGCTTGCCTGGATTGATGCTGCGGTTTAACAGCCCTCATTTCCATCTGTGTTCCTGCCTCGCCCACACCCCCCTTCTAGGCTCTTCCACGGAGATGGTGCAGTGGTCTTTCTAACCTGAAGACTTTCTGATAGCCAGACTCTGTTCCCCCTGCCCCTCTCTGTTCCTGGAATGCCCAGTGTCAGCGTCTACTAGACTGCGAGCCCTGTGAGGGCAGGGTCCACGTACACATGCACCTCTTCGAATCTCTGGGATCCAGAATGGGGCCCAGAATATACGGGGGTCCTGCAAGCTTTTGTGGAATTGAGCTGAATTACATACACTCTCTGAAACCAACAAGATTCCAGCTTGTTAGCAAACCAGATTACATCACCTCCTGTCAAAGCCCTTAAATTCTTATTTGATGGATTCAGCATTGTTTGTCAAAGCACTTTATGAGATGGAAAATAGATGGCTATTTCCTCTCACTCAACAAACCTCCGGAAATGTATTTAGAACATTTAGCACTCGAAGAGTGTTAAAGACTGTCTTGTGTATTTCATTGGTTGTCCTCCTCCTCATCTGACATGAGGAGGTGGTATTAATTTCTAAAATAATGGAAAAGGGAAGTGAAGCCATCCAAGAGACTGTTCCACACTGTGTTCTTCAAAGTATCTTTTGCCTTTGGGCAGAACATGAAATAGTTTAGCAGATCTTTCAGTGTTTCTTGAATCTGCATTATGTTTTCATAATTCTTCCCTTT
The DNA here is from genome assembly GCF_020740605.2 of Lemur catta. NCBI lineage: Eukaryota > Metazoa > Chordata > Mammalia > Primates > Lemuridae > Lemur > Lemur catta. Next base: position 43,683 of record NC_059151.1, read on the forward strand.
TCATATTCTGTGAATCTTTTCATATTCTCTGTAACCCTGGTCCCCAGCTGTTGGGCTGCGGCCTGGTACCAGTCTGGCCTGTGAGGCCCTGGGCCGCACAGCAGGTGAGCAGTGAGCGGAGCTTCCCCTGTACTTACAGCCGCTCCCACCACTCGCGTCACCGCATAGGTGTGGCTCCTTACGAGAATCTAATGCCTGAAGGTCTGGCTGGAGCTGGGGCGGAGATGCCAGTGCTGGGAAGAGGCTGCAAATACTGATTATCATTCGCAGAGAGCTTTGGCTGCACAATAAATGTAATGTGCTTGAGTCATCCCAAAACCATCCCCTGTGCCTCTGGTCTATGGAAAAATCATCTTCCGTGAAACCAGTCCCCCCAGAAGGCTGGGGACCGTTGCTTTACGACATTGACTTTAGCACTTACCCGGTGATGTTCAACCAAAGTTTGTGGACCCAGTGGTATTTCAGGGTATCTCTTGCCCAACTATATCAGATGCTTTGCAAAGTTTTCAAAGAGTCTTTTGTTCAGTAGAAATTTTCTATATCCTAACAAAATTTAGATTGCAGATTATTTGCTGTGATTTGTTGTCTTCATTGCCACTTGTAATTTATGGATTTTTGTTCTTTTTCCTATTTCATGAGGCTAAGGCACTGTGTACATGTGCTGCCAATATACAGGATGTTCTTCATATTCAGAAATGACCCCCTCACCATCAGGGGCAGTATCCTGAGTTGTGTTTCGTGGAAACACACAGATAACATGTCACTCACAATCTCTGTTGATTTCCTCATTCTCCTGGAACTAATGGTGCACACTTTGGAGGTAATTGTACTATCTCTGTGTAAAGAGGAGGAAATTGAGGCTTAATAGGTTTAAGTAACTTGCTCAAGATAATCCTGGTCTATTGTCTAAACTCCATTTAAAACATATTTTATAGAAGCTCTTAAAAGGAAAAATAACATTGCAAGTAACTACAGTGTATGTAGCCATCACTCGGCTTTTAAAGCCATCAGCATTTGCCTGTCTTAAGGCCTCGTCTTTAGCACTGCATTTGCTTTACACCTAACAGGTTTTAAAGAAATTCGGTTTGACATTTGGAAGATCAGAAAGTATTAAATTTCTTTTTAGGCTCATTTTAATTGCATTCATGTAACCATTTAAAATCATTCTTATTGTTACTATTCAAAAACAGACAAAACTAAGAAAATCCATTTTTAATCCCTGGAGGAAAAAAGTGCAAAAATAAGCAAACTGGAAGTCTTAGCAGATGGGTAATTAAAAGCAAACACAGCAGAATTATCTGAGGGTTAGTGTGCACGGCTCTACGTACTAAGAATGTGAATTTTATTTGGGAGATTAAATAGGCCTGGTCCTTGACTGTCCAGCAGCAGGGGACGGATGTTGTCTCTGAGGCTTCTCCACTCTGTGGTGTGATGCGCTTTCTTCTGCCGTCGTCCCCGGCCCAGCAAGGAATGGAGGTATCGGAGCAGCCGGAGTGACTTCCTCTGCAGAGTCCCTTTAAACATTTGCATTATTTTTGGGTGAGACGTTGGATTGTTTTTGATACTCATGCCACTTCTCTGTTATCCTCACACGGATGATACAGCATTGATTCAGGTGGCTGCTTTAAACTCTACAATTTTTGAGGCCATGGCTTGGTCCTCTTTGTATCCCTAGCACCTAGGGCAGAGCCTGACTTCCAGTCGGTTCTCAGCGGATGTTCACTGGCTGGAGCAGAACCACCCTAAGATGATATGTTGTTGGTCAGGAACCTACATGTGGACTGCTTAATTGTTAAACTGGATTAACATCATCTGAACAATCATTTTTTTGGCATGTGTTTCATGTAACAGATTATTGTTATTATTTTGAAAACAAATTCAAAAATGAGAAAATTAAACTGATCTAATTTTGCTCTGAGCACATTTACAAGAATAAAGTAAATAGCGTAAATTGTGCTGAAATGGGAAGGAAAGAAAACAAAATCTAAGGGAGGGAGAGATTTTAGCGAGAAAATAGTTATTTTTTCGGAACTATTAGTTTAGGGATGACACATGCCGTCACTTGCTTTTCCTAAAGCAGAAACACATGGCATCCCAGGAGTTTATTTATAGCCACCCATGAAGAGCAAGCAGTAAAGAAGAAAGCTTAATTATGCCTTTTAAACCCTGTGCTTCGTGTGGTCAGGATGCAGTGTTGTTCTGCTTGTACTACGGTATCTTTTACATCTGAGAAAACAGACCTGGCTTCCTTTCCTCAACCTTCCCCTCTCCTTTTTCTCTGTTCAGGAAATCGATTGGTGAGTTTTTTGTGTAGGGTGAAACCCACGGCCTCGTACAGAGCTGGTGAGTGGCCATCAATGGGATGTCTGTTAGCTCATTTTTCATCAGGGAGATACATTTCTCTCCCAAAGCTGTAGTCTAGGAGAGTTGCCAAGCAGCTAGAGTTTAAAAAAAAATACACAAAAAAACAGCAAACAACGCAATTCTTTCATGTGGCAGTCTCTCCCTTTGTGCTCATTATGCTCGTCTCTGACTGACTGGTTATAAAATAGAGTCCGCGGGTTCCTTTGCCTGTGGCTCTCTCTCAGAATCTTAGTCACAGCTTGGTTCCAAATAATGGTCCACTGACAGCATCCAAAGGGTGGAAGTGCAGACTTTCTTTTTGCATATTGGGACTAAACTGGAAAACTACCGAAGTTCCTAAAAGATTTCTCATGTCCACTTTTATGAGCTTAGCACGTGTAAAACATTTACACAAAGCTTTTATGTCCATACCCGAACTTGTGTGTTCTTTGAACCCAAAGTCCTAATCTTTTTCGATGTCACTGTGTCTGTCTCTGACAGGATCTATGGTGGTGGCATAAAACTCAAACATAGTAATTTTTTGCGCTCCGGGTCTTCGGCAGGGCTGGTGTGGAACAAGCTGATTATCTCAGTTTGGTTCCATCTGCTTGGCTTTGTGAATTCGTGGCCAGCGCCGGCCCTCCTGACCAGAGGACACGATGATGCCCAGCCAGTCGATGGGTGTTATTTTGTTCTTGAATTTGGCTTCTGTGTAAGATTCCCTGAAGCAGCAGTTGTTTTTCCATGACCTAAATAAGACACTGTCGCCAGGTAACTTTGGCAGCCTAAAATATGACCTCTGTTTCATGGAGGGCTTCCAGGTGATTGGATTGAATGGACTGGTTCTAAATGTTACACCATTAGTGAAAAGTGTCTGACAGTCACTCCTGGGACCTGGACAAGTGTGGCTTCCTCTCAACTGCTTTCCCACAGGAGTGGTGACTCTTCCACTGTGCCAGTTCCAGAGGACGGCGTGGAATACCCGCTGCTGGGTCGGCAGTGCTGTGCCCGTGACCTTCCCAGTGCACTGTCCCTCGGCTGCTGTTGAAGGTCGGGTGCCCACACTCTTCCTCACTTGACCTCTGAGTCCCGGCAGCCTCTGCAGCTGCTCTCTGCTCTCCTTGCTCTGCGGAAGCTTCTCCTTTAAGCTCTTCTGAGGGAAAAGAGTTATCACCAGCTATAGTGCCCAAGAAACACGCGATGAATTAAATTCCCATGACTATGTTGTAATCCACAAGCAAAATATTTCTCTCTCACGTTATAGTTATATCGTGTGCTATGTTTTTAGGCTTCCTGTGATAAACATGCTCCAAGACAAACGGCACTTGGGTTCTTTAGCTTTCAGTTCTTTGGAGCAAAACGAAGTTTTCATTTGCTCTAGTATACCCCGTCCAACCTCTTTTCCCACAGTGGGCTGGTCTTGGACTCTCTTGTCCATTTAACTCCGCCACTGCCGTTTCCACCTTCAGACCTGTTCCTGGAGCGTGGCCGTCATTGGTGTGATGTTAAAGTTGTGATCCTTGTGTTTGGCCTCAGGCCACAAATGGCCACACAGCATGCTGGAGTCCATAGCCATGTCTGGGGTAGTTGTTCTGCCTCGGCTGAGGTGTGGTTACTGTCGGGGAGGAAAGCAGCAGGAACTCTGACCTAAGGGCAGCCCTTGGCAATCACGTACCCCAGTGTTCAGGCAGCGACGCTGCGTGTCACACATGTTTGATGTCTGTGTGGTGGGGCAGAACTGACCAGGGTGTGCGTGTTCACACACTCTCTGGGCACCCCACTCTGAAGAAAGGAGTACAAAGCTCGGTGGATGATTTATGGAGAGAAAAGCTATCCGATTGCAAGATAAGCAAACCGACTCCTTCTGAGCTCCGTGGGAGGGGACTCGATGTTTCGGGAGTAAGACGGGTGGGCGTGGAAGGCACGGAGGGGAGTGACCGGGGGAGCAGGTGGAGAATGTGAGGTCGTGTGGACAGTGAGGGTCTCCCTGGAGCAGGATGTGAGGCTTCCTGTGGGAATAACGTAAGACGGGGCTCTCAGGCTGCCGTGGGCTCCATTCGGGAACTCCTGGACGTGAGTGTGGGTGATGATGGAGAAAATGGAGATTCTCGTTTGGGCCACAAGTTTCCACTGTGACGTGGTTCTGGACAACGTGGCCATGGCTTTCTAAGTTCGTCGTAATGGTCCCAAAAGTTTGATGTGATTTACCTTTACAAATACGATTTTTCCTGTGTACTATGACTTGCATTCATGATCATTTCGAGTGTTTCCCCCGTGGGAGAGAAAGGGTGCTCTAGGTGTCATGCAGAGTCTGCAGCCTGTCTGATCTGTGCTGCAGCTCAGGGTAGATTTCTGCTGCTATTAATCAGTGTGGCAGTTGTCACTTAGTCCTTGTGATTTGTGATTTTACAGTGTTCAATTTACTCGTGAATAAATTTTTAATAAGGAAGAAAGTGAAGGTAGATGAAAAAAGCCTAAGTCATGTGTCCGTATCTCCATTGAACTTGAAAAAGAAGTTTGTTTTAAATGTTTCTCTCAGTAAGAACGCGGCAGTCCCCTGGGGCACAAACTGGAGGTTGACAGGTCAGATATGTCAAATGCAGCCTGCAGACAGGTTTTATTGGGCTCTTACGGTGTTTAAGAATATTTGAGTCTATTGCCAACCTATCAGTTAGAGGGATTTCATAGCAAAATCTGACTTTCTGACTTCTCTTGAATATTTGCGGTGTTTCAGATCCTCGGACCCCTGTTCCCATGGCAATAATCATCTGGATGTGTTTACTGATTTTGCTCTTTGGATGGGGCATGTGCCCTTCAGGTTGCTGTTGCCCCTACAAGGCTATTTTCGTGGGCACTGGCTGCTTTCTTTGTTTATGTTGGCATTGGAATTTACTATTCCTACCTGAATAAATCACACAATCAAAGGTAGACAGAGTGATAAAATTTTAAAAGTTTATATAATAATAATCCTGGCAATATTAGTAATGTTAAACACCTGTACCTTCTGTGTATTGTAATGTAAAGATATATTTTCTTTAATTGTAACATTTTATTTTTTTATTAAGCCTCATTTTTGAAATCTTCCAATGGCTTATTCTGTTACACAGGTGCAAGCGCAAGCCAGTTAAAGATCTAAAACAAGATGCTTTATAAGAAAAGGAAAGAAATATTATTTTAATTAAAAGAAATGATCATATTATTTTCTTTCTGATGAGAATTTATCTTTTCCAGATCTCTTGTCTATAGGTTATATTCCTAGAATGAGCTGGTTTACGTCTATAAACTCTACTTCGTTGTTGTACATGGTGCAGTACCTGGAGTGCAGGCTCGTGGTGAAGACGCTCGGGTTTGGAGGCTGCTCTGTGGCACACAAGCTGTTTGACCCGGGCAGTGAGAGCTGCTCTGTGCCTTGATTTTCTCACCTGTGAAAGGGGAATCATCACAGCACCTACACTGGAGGATTGTTTGATGATAAGTGAATAATTTAGACGGGGACGTTGACTCAGAATTCAATAAATATTAGCTATTATTATTTCTAGATAAAGTTTCCAATGTTACCTCATTTATTTTATTATAACTTTTTTGGTTAAAACCTTGGTGCACTATTGGGAGCATGTGGCACACACGTCTGTCATCTGCCAGCAGCATGGCTGCAGAACTCCGCCCTAGAAAGTGTCTTCTATTACATCCTAGCTTCTAAAATTTATCTAGTGCCCTGGGCCTTCATCTGCAAAATGAGGGACCTCCCTTCGCCACTCACCTTGTAGCATGACGCAAGGTAGAAACTTTGTGGTGATGATGGAGGCTGTTGGCAGAAAGCTCCTACAAAGACCTAGGCTTTCACAAATAAGTTTGATGAAGATGAATTGGAGTCATTCATTTTCCAATTCCCAACTTCATGCATTTATCAAGACTTGGTAATTGAATATAGAAAAGCATAGGTATAAAGTTGTGGCCAAAAGTTGTACAAACTACTAATTTATTGATACAGAAATATAGTTTGTCCTTGATGTGTGTCTTGTGTTATAATTTTAACATTATTTTTCTTGATGTTGACTTTGACTTCTTGCTGGAAGGAGAAAAAACAGATTTTACTCCTATGCCTGAAAGGAATCCACAAGAAAAATGTGTTTTAATCAGCAAACATGGGACAGGGCACTAACTTGGGGAAGATGCGCTTCATCAACAGAAATTTATTATCATGTCCTTCCACCTTGTTCATTCTCCCAGAAAAATCTGGTTTTAAGTGCAAAGAGATAGAAATGGTACCACACGAACTGTTTCTTGGGTTTGAAATGGCAGTTTTCTTATACGGCAGAAATATCCCACATTGCTGAGTAACTGCTGTGCTTTCTGGGGAAACAGAAAGCAGTATTTCACTGTTGGAGATGAAGATTGAGTGTGATGAGTTACATTTGAGGAAAATGTCCTTTTAAATGATTGCAAAAACACAAATCTATTTCGGCTGTAGGGTTTTCAGTGTAGGGAATCCTGTAAATTCCGTCTGGCTGCAGTTGTCATTGTTGTTACACTTACTCCGTTTCTGTCACTGCCTGTTAGGTGAATGTTTTGCTTTTATCTGATAACTTTGGAAACCCAAGTTATTTCTCCTGAGGCTGTAAGGCAGAAGTCTCTCTGAGGGACTGGTTCGTTCTGAAGTACAAAGCTGTTTTTCCTGGAGAGAAGGCATATTGTTAGACATGGTTTAGTTCCCTGCTGTGGCAGTATAGACAATCCTGGGTCGGGAAAGACAATAAAATGGAATTATCTAAGAAAGGAAAGTTTTCAGAGAAGGATTCCAATTGTTTTTATTGCTAACTGCTAAAAACCATTTGTGGGCTGAGCTCTTTTATTCCTGTCTAGGACTAAGCATGCAGGGCTAAGAGGCTCCGTGCTTGGAGTTGTGTTAAATAAGGAGCAACAGGCAGATGACAGGTAGTTGTCACCATTTTATCTACTGCTGGTCTCTAGGAAAACACCAGGCCTCAGATGACAAAAATGATAGTAAAGACATTGCCCTTTTGGTAGAAGCTGTTGGAACATCGCCAAACTCTTATAAAAAGTATTTTATTCCACATTTTCCCCATTCCATTTTTATTCACCTTTTTATTGGTGACTTTATGTGCATAGATCATAAATATATTCCTCCACTTAATTTATTTCTCATTCTTTGAAAATTTTGTCTTTTTCTTTCTATTGTTAGAAAAGTCCATATAGTATTCCTTACTATTAAAATAAAAACCCTATTTTAATTAATTTTTAGGGTCAAAGATTTTACATTTTCCTGGGACCAGTTAATTGAATTACCTAATTATTCCAAGAGTGGGTAATATTTATAATGGTTTTATTAGCAGAGACTTGTTTTATTAGGGACTTGTTTCTTTCTAAGTTATGGGCACTTTTAAAAAGTTGCTTAGTTCTCAGAATGCAACCCCTGCCTCGCCCAACCATGGAACAGTATTTTAAATTATGGTAAATGAAGGTTGGGTTTCCACCCTAACCCACAAATCTGTGGAACCTGCACTGGGGGTGAGCTGTAGTGCCGTGGTTTCTTGCTGCGGCTTTGGAAAAATTAGTCCCAAGTCACAAAGTGACACATGACTTCCCCCCTAGCTCCAAAATTGACAAAAATAATATTTTGTTTTCCCTTTGCACTTGGACTTTTAGAAGAGGTTTTTCTCTCGTTCCCCAGCAATTTAAGCAGTGTAAGGAGTTCTCGTTCATTTCCTCTGTCCACCTCAGGATCCTGAAAGGAGTTGTGCACGGCCACACCTGACACAGACGGCAGCAGAAAGAGGTTTCTGCTCTGCCTTGTCGGACCTGCCAGGTCCCCGGCGCGGATGGTGGGGACCATGTTGGCCCCCTGGCTGGAACACGAGTTGGGCTGCAGGAGGCGGGAGCGAGATCTGGGTTCCTGCAGTGAGTACAGAAAGCTGGAGGGGCAAGTCAAACCAGAGTCCCTGAGGACAAACTTGAAGTCACATGGTCCGTGATAGGCTGTTGCAGCAGAGCAGGTAGCTTGGTACCAGGCAGAAATGGGGTCCAGGTGGGCAGGAAGGAATGTCCTTGTAAAGGGACACTCAGCATTTTGCACTGGAGAAGGTGGGTTGGTATGTGGGATCCTTGAACCACTGTGAAAGGGGTATTGTGTTTGTGAGTCCAGAGCCACTCGTCACGCTTTGGAGTAATAGAAAATTCGAGTCAGTACAGGTTAAGGAATATAACGTAAGGAATGGAAACCACATTTATGACCAATTAATACAATTATTCCTTCTAAAATTTCATGAAATGTTAAGAAAAATGTGAGAAAAGATAGAGAAAGGTTATGAGTTTATAAATTGCTGATGTAAATTTAGTACTTATGTAAAACACTAAAATTGTTCTAAAGGGAAAAAAATCTTATCTGGGATAATGTCTTATATAAATGTAAGTCATTACTATATAACAACTTCCTACAGAAGGCATCTAAAGGCTAAAGGCAATTTAGAAAAACTCAGTTTTTGATATGAGTAAGTTGAGTGCTGTAATGGAGTCGTATTTAGACATGGGTACAACATAGTTAATACCTTTCTCCTCTTTACAAAGCTTTATAATATTTTCCTCATTCCTTTCGTTCTCTTTATGTAGGTCTTTTAAAAAGTGACATCTTACTTTCTGGCTTCATCAACCTAAAATCAGTCTAAGGTCCCTTCTGAAAACTCCTACCTGCTTGAATCTATTCCTGCCGTTTTTCTGAAGATCAGACTGTACTTAGCGTTCGTTCTGTCATTCATTCATTCATTCATTCATTCATTCATTCATGCAGGGTCAGTACTAGGCTGTGGGAATATAGTGATTAAAACAAGTCATGGTTTCTGCCCTTCTAGCCTTCAGCCAGATTACAAATTAAAAAGACTAATTCTAGCGTAATTCTTGATGCCTTAAAAATCTATGAGCATTAGTTATATAATATGTTAGAATCTACTCCCCTCACTCTGTTTTTGAAGACTAGTAAATGGCCAGGTGAAAATCGGAGCTTTCTGAGCTAAAGATATGATAAATCTGACCAAGTGACCTTTCTTTGACAATGTAAAAGTTTATAAAATACGTCCATTATTGTCTCTGGCATGTAGGAGAACATCTTTTCTTTTTATAGCACTTTACAATTTATAGTGTGTTGCAAACAATTTCATCAAGGGGAAAGGTCTAATGATACCACACATGGCATTCCTCAGTGTCCAGCTCTTGTCGGACCCTTGTATTGATGTTGACTTGAGACCCTCCAAGCATCTTGCAAGTGAAACAATATGATTTCATGGACAGCACATCAAACTGCTAAGTTAGAAGACGTGAGTTCTAATCCTAGCTTTACTAGTACCTGATTTTATCACTTTACTGCTCAAGCCTTCTGTGTGCTCATCTGTAAAATGCAGGGCTGGGACAGATAACATTTAAGGCTCTCTGTTAGGTATTCTTGTTGTGTAACAGACCAGCCCAGAATGTCAGTGTCTAAAAATGCAGGAGGCATCTATGGGTCATCTGGGCAGGCCTGCTGATACGGCCCAGGCTTGCCTGACCTCCACCGGCTTGCTCATTCCTCTGTGGCCGGCCACGGGGAGCTGCTGTTTGGCTTCCTTTTGGCTTCCAGCAGCCCATTCCACTTTCTCTCTTTCAGTTCTCTTCATTTTTGACCTCTATTTCTATTTCCTGTCTACCAGCCTTAGCCATGTTCAAGTTCACAGTGAACCGGCTACTTTAGGGATTCGGAATCTCCCTGTGGGCCTTTACTTACCTACCAGGGAGCTTGAATCTGCTTGGTCCTGTTTCTACTGATACCTTGAAAACTATCAACTGCAACCTCAGCTGGACCCTTAGTGCTGGTAAACAATCTTTTATTAATTTTTGAAAACCCCTACATTATTGCAATTCCACATCACTTCTGCTTTCCCCAAGTTCTCCTGCCTCCCTCCTCCAGAGAGGTTAAGGAACTTGCCCAAGGCCACAGAGCTGGTAACTGCTAGGATGGGGATTCGAACCCAGGCACTCTGGCTCCAGCATCACTTAATCACTATTCCCCACTGTCTCTTCATGTGTCTGCATGTGCCCACACGACCCACATAAAATATACGGTGTGATGTTAATGCTTTTCTTTGACATAAACATGCTATGCTTAGAGTTCTTCAACTGGCTCTCTTTCATGCAACACAGTATTTAGAGTTGAAGTTATTCTGAGTTGCCACCCCCTTCTTGTCACATTCAGTGCCCTGTCAGATTCCCTGGGGACTCCCTCTCTAGGTTCCTTTCGCCATGTTTCTGGCCACCACCATGCTTAGGCCGTTTTGCCCAGCATGCTAATGTCACCTCCTGGCTGGAAAGACAAATAAGGACACAGCTGTGAATCCAGCACCGCCGGTGCTCTCCGGCAGGTCCCCACAGCCTCTCCCAAGATCTGACTTTGGCCACGTTCCTTCCCTCCTTACTGCCACTTGGCTTCCTGTTTTCTACCAAAGGAAGTACGCCTCATGGAGCCTGTCCTTCTGGCTGGGTTTATACTTGCCCTGCAAAATTCCCTGTGCTTCCTTTTCCCGTGCCGTCTCCCAAATCAAGAATAGCCTCCTCCACCTTGACCTTTGGACGTCTTACTTACCTTTCAGCCCATCTTCAGCACTGCCGTCTCCAGCACCTGAGACGGGCCTAGACTTACTGACTTCTCGTTCGGATGCTGTCCGGTTCCCTCCGCCCTTCTCGCTCTCCTTCTCCTTGTCCCCCTGCGTTTCCAGCCTGGCCGTGCTCCCTGGAGGCCCCCGATGCACGTCCCTGCCCTTCTGGGTCCGGCTTCCACCTCCCGGCTTAGTGCACCGGCAACAGTGAGAGCCCTGCGTGTAGTCACTGGCTTCAATTAAATAGAAGACTCATCCAAGAACAGTTACTCTATTTAACACATACTATTTACCAGGGAGGAAAAAATATACAAATACATTTCAGAAACATTTTCAGTAAGATCTGACATGAGCAGTGTTTGTGTTCAACCAAACACGAACTAATTGGTTCATTGGTTAGTTGACTAATAAACACTTTTTTTTAACCTAGCTGTAACTGTTAATAGGAAAAAAATGTAAAACACCTGGGAAATTTATTTTTAGTTAGTTTCTAATCTTGGCAGGTAGGCTGAGTTTCGAGAACAAAAAATTAAAATATAACAGTCACAAAGCAAAGAAGATGGATTGTTTTATTGTACTCTGATACTGAGGAACCAATTTTTAAAAAATGTTTTTGTTGGTAAAGGGATAAATTTAGTTTTCTTTCAGTCAGTGTTATTTTGTAACGTTACTGTTAAGATAAATACTAAACTTACTTAAATTTTAAAAGTCACCATTTTTTAAATCTCCTCTTTCCATTAATTTTATTAGCCTGAAGAACATTAGTCTATTGAGATTCCTCTGTGAAGTTCTTGACTGAAGAGCTCTTTGGGGCCCCTTTCTATTTTAAAACTGTACTTTTTCTCAAAGTGTCATTATTTTGGATTGAATTTAGAGGTGACCATATGATAAAATCAATGCCCTTGTGGTTCTCTGTGCTGGCGGCTATATTTTATCCGTGACACCCAAGGATAACACAAAGAGAAGTGCATTGTGAGATGTGAATTTGGAAGAGGGGTGCGAGTGTTGGCCCAAAGCTCAGGAGTGCCAGACACACTGGCCAGTGCTCTGTAACTTACGCTCCGTAACTCTACTCAGTTTCTGACTGTGAGTCCCCTGCTGTCAGGTGGGCAGAGCAGTACCCTCATCCTTCTGGTGTATCCTTTTGTCTTCCTGCGGTTTTGTCAGAATCTGAGGTCTCACACAGTGACAGGCCTTCCAGGAGGTGGCTCATTTCTGTCTTGCATCCAGACCAGCTCCCAGGAGGTACCTTAGCCCTCCTAGCCAGGTCCCTTGGGTTCAGGAGTCCCCTGCTGCTTCTGCTCTGCCCCTGCCACGGAACCTGTCCTGCAACATTCCCCCCTCCCTAGGGCACTGGGGACAGCAAAGCCTTCCTCTCTGCAGGAGTCCTGTCACCTCCCAGGGGGCTGTGGGGAAGCAGAGCCCAGGCTTGCTTTGCTTTCAGGACCCTCGGTCTTGCAGTCCCCTCGCCCTTTGTAATTGCAGGGAAGCTCCCCAACTCCCACCCCTGTCCCCAAGATGCATCATGTCTTTGAAACACAAGAGGCCTCTTGGAATTGAAACTGAAAAGCAAGATATCTTTTCCAATTATTCCGTAAAGGTATTTTGACTTTAGCTGTGTACTTCACGACTGCTCATTCTTACTCAACCCACAGTTCTACGTAAGGGGCCTAAGGGTGGGCTTGTGCTCACTGGTTAGTGATAAGAACAGACACATCGTAATGGGGGGAGCTCCTGGAGTTTTTAAGACTATTCTCATTTCTTGTTGGGAAGCTGTGGAAAAAGAGCTCCTCATTTAAACTGTCGTTGTGGAGAGTCGTTGTGGGTAGCAATGACAGGCTGGCGGGAGTAACAGAGAACATTCCTGTTTGCACTACACTGTTATTCTCGACATGCTTAGCAGTTCTCACTGATGCATGCCGTGGGTCGCCACACGCATGCAGCTTCTTCCTGCAGGTGGCCCAGCCGGGTGCTCCGTGACCGACTCTGCGTTCCTCGGTGTTCCCCGTGTCTCCCGTGCTTCAGCTGAACACACAGCTGCATCCGTGAGATCAGAATAGCAGCTTCTTTTATTTTTAGGACCCGTCTCTGATGTTGAGCCTCCCTGAATGAGCCTGGTGTTTCGCGGGAGCTCTCTGTAAGTTAGATTTTGCCGTGTTCACTGATTCATCTTGCAAACGTGTTGGCTTGCGTTCCTGACTGCAAGAAATCGCTGTCCACCGAGGTCACATAAAATACCTTACTGTTAATGTAGGGCCTGGCAAACACACCTGTGTCCGTGCTCCTGCTCCACCTGGGCTGTGATTGTGGAACCTGCCTAAGGAAGACGTGAATGTCGTTCGAGCGGACACGGGTTGTGTGTCTGAGCAGAAGATGATGAGGACCAGCTTGGTGGAGGGTAACGGTTCCCACCAAGGTGGCAGCGTGAGACAAGCCTGTGCCCACCTCACTCCCAAGATCCTTTGTTTGCCTGTAACCAGGAGTGGATGTCTAATTTGGATAGGACCAGTGCAGAAGGGAGGGGGAAGACAGAAGGGGTGTACTCACTCAGCTGTCTCAGAAATGCTGAGCATACCCGTTGTCTAACAATTAAGAGAAGCCAAGTATTTGGCTGACTAGTGCTGGTTGTCTTCGTGCATTAAAGTAGCCTGGAACATAATTTGTCTTGGGGATAAAGTGACAGGATTATAAATCTTTAACCAGGCTCTTTTCAATCTGGTAAAATGGAAAGCTGAGTTAGGTCAGCAGTCTCGAGCAAGAACACACAGTCTAAATCTTGAGCCATTTGCCTGAAATGGGAATACCTGTGTAGGAATTGTTGTTGGGGTGGATGTTTTCATTTGGAAACAAAACATAAACCCTAAATGTAAATCACTGAATTTTCTCCCAGCAGCATCAGAGTAATGCGTTACATTCATGCACAAGCTGCAGTATTACTGAGGCAGAAAGGCGTTGCTGTATTCAGCCGTGTGCTGGGAAGATTTTCATGACTGCATCTCAGCAGGCTTGGTTCTAGGCAGAAAGTGCAGTAGGTGAAATCAGCCTTTGCCGCTCCCTGCAGACGTCTCTGCCCTGGTGGCCCCGTCTCCACACTGCCCAGCAGGCTCCCAGCTCCTCCTCCCATTGCCTTGGGGCTGGTTGTTTGGAGGGGAGCGAATCTCCGTTTGTGCTCTTTTAGTGCTGGTATTCCTGGCTCCCATTCATTAATGCATTTTCTAACGAAGTGACTGGAATCTCCACCTCTTGTCTGATGGCCTCTGCTGTTCTTTTCCTGGTTAGACCAGCACTGTGGAGAGACTCCAGGGGGTCTCCCGGGTGGCAGCATCTCCCACCTGTGCCCTGGTGCTGAGGGACCACCCCCTCTGCCGCTGAACACACCCTTCAGGGTGTTGGTCCCGACCTGTGTTTGTCTGTGCCTGTTCAGGCTCCAGCAGGAAACAGACTGCACACCTAGGTGGGGTAATTTGAGGACAGTTTAATAAAGGGACTCTTTCCAGAGGTGGGGACAGGGCATTATATAGGGAAACCATGGAAATAGTGCAGGAGCCCAGGGCTGGTTACAGCAGGGAGCCAATATTAATCCTATATCTGCAAGGGACAGAGCATTTATGGGGACCTGGAGCTTGTGCAGTGGGTCACTTCCAGCAGCCCTGGCCTCAGGTGTCAGACCTGGCCAGACCTTCATGCACAGCAGGGAGGGAGACAGGAATAAACAGCCTCCCTCTCCCCCCTCCCTCTGATCCTCTGCCAGTCTTCCTCTCTGGCCAAATCCTGCCGGAAGCCTGCGGTGTGGCCCATGAGGCCAGCCTGCCTTGGCTGAGAGCAGGAGAAACGGAAGATTCCAGCACAGGGGCTCTCAAGCGTGTGACATAATTATACCCCTAAGAGAAGCGAGGTTGCTGCCTCTTGGTGAGTGTCGTTTTGCAAATCAATAGGATTAAGATCTGGGCCCCTCAGCATTAGTGAATTGAATGTCAAATGCTGCATTGACTGTCGGGAATTTTTATGGCGACTCCAACCAAATTAAGGGTAACAAGTGTAGTTGTTTGTACCTAGTTCAGAAATGAAGTAATTTTTCTTTTGTAGCCATCTTCCTAGTATATATGAGATATCATTATTTTATGTATCAACAGCTATAAAAATTGGTAATTCAAGAAAAAGGACTGAGAACTAGGAAGCCTAGAATGCCATAGAATCTTCGACTCGGGCCAGAGCATTGTATTTATTCTCCTGCTTAGAGCAGGAGTCCCTTCCCACGTGCCGACCGCCCTCCCCCGTGAGGACTGGCAGTTCAGCCCATTTCCTTTGCTGTCAGGTGGAAGTGTTGGAGCTTCCTTACGCTGAGCAGAAATCAACTTACTTTCCTTTCGCCAGTTCTAATTTTCCCCTCAAGAGCTACATGGCTTAAATCTCATCATCCTTCAAATGTGTGAAGACAGCCACTATTTCTCCCTGACACCTTCTCACTTCCAGGCTGAGCACTCCAGGGTTCTGCAACTTGTCCTCATGTGATACAACTGAATTCAACAAACATCTATTGAGACAACAAACATCTGCAAGGACGCTTTTTACAAATGGGGTCACATTTGGAGGTTCCAGGTGCACATGAGTTCTGGGAGGACACTATTCAACCCACTTCATAATAATTTTGGTGTTTTTGCGGAGTATGTGGAGCCCCGCATAGACTGGGCCACGGAGCAGAGACCCACAGGTGGTTCCTGGCCCCTCCTCCGCTGATGCGCAGGTGTTTGGTGGGAGGAAGTGGGGTCCTGACTGCACATTCCGCTTGGAATCGCCCACGGTTTGATCTTCAAGACGCTTTTCCTTACCTCCCTGTTTTCCTTACCTCCCTACGGGCCAGTCCCTTGCCTGTAGGCTGTGCAGAAATGCAGGGAGTGGTGAAGGTTCCTTTTTGTTCTTGCTCTGGTGTCCCCGTTATGGACATAGCAAAGGCAAACTTCTTGAGAATGAAACTTAGCGTCAGAAAATGGAACAGGGATGGAAAATCCATCAGTCCCACCGGCGGGAATGTGTCGTCAGTTCAGGCCCCTTTGGGTCATGTACGTTCTTCTCGTTCTCTTGGCCTTGAGGCCTTTTCTCCACACCTGGCTGTCGACAGAAAAAGCGCCTGTGGTAGCCTCTTCTTTTTAACGCCAAGTGCCGGCAGGTAGGGAGGCAAGTTGTGCCGAGACATCGCTCACGGCCTCCGCAGGCTCTGGATGGAGGAAAGCAGAATTCCCCTGAATGAGTAGGAAGCGTCCCATTAAAAATCTTAGTTGCATAAAAACCTCTGTAAGGTGGAGCTTTGAAAAGCTATTCCTTCCATGCTCCAGAAAATGTATTTAAAATCACATCTCTGTAACTTTGAACGTGTTGTATGTACAGAAATCCAAAGAAGTTAAATAAAGGAAAGATTCTGGATATAGCTTAGTCCAAATTACCGATCTCAGGGAATTTACTTTCGTCTGGAGGCAGATAGAGCCTGATGTTATGAAGAGACACCTGTTGTTCATCTCCAGGCATTTAAGTGACGTAACTGGCAGCCACTCAGGAGACAAATGACTGTGACTGTCGCCACCGACAGGCCCTGTGAATACCGGCTGCCCCAGGGACTGTGGCGAGCCGGGCAGCCGTGCGAGGATGCCATGGGCAGACGCAGGGGGGAGGTCGATTAACAGACACGCTGGCGCTTATGATGCTTGCTTCTTGACTACTGGGGATACCACTATATTTATGTTAACTTACTCAGCCAACCAACACTTGTCAAGCTCTTACCAAATACTAGGCACTTAGGATATAGAAATAAAAGTCAGTTTCTACTCCTCAGGGGCTCCCAGTCTAGTGGAATAGAAACACAGGGAAACATTTGTTCGTTCAACAGCTAACTGAGCGTGTACAGTGTCTCAGGCCCTGGCTGCGCAGGGTGTGTTGAACAAGGTCGTCCCTGATGTTAAGAAGCCTTCAGTCTAGTGGGGGAGGCAGGCATTTAATAATGACACAGACGACCATGGAATTATATCTGTAAGAAATGCTGTGAAGCAGGATCTCAGGGTGATGTTATGACAGCGTATGACCAGGGTGACCAGGTGGTTGTTATACCGCGAGGTGAGTGCTGCGGTGGCCGTCTACCTGGGGAACACCTGGCATGGGAGGGGCTTTGCCCAGATGGGGGCGGGTGAAGGGGAGGGTTCCTGGGAGAACCCTCCATGGTCTGGATCTTAGGAGATGAGGGAGAGGTAACCAGGCAGAGAAGAAGGGTGGGCTCCCAGGTTTCCAATTTTTTTTTCTGAGTGAATGATGATGTTCAGCAAAATGATGCAGGAGCAGAGTAGGTTTCGGGGGCCTGACAGTGAGTTTGATTTGGGTCACGGAGACTGAGCCACTGGAGGAAATCTGAGTTAAGATGGCCAAAAAGGACGTGCGTTTGGAGCTCAGCACAAGGGTGACTTGGCGATCAGCAGCGCAGTTGAAGGTTTGGGCCTGGATCAGAGAGGAAGAGAGACAGAAGGGACTGGGCTGCTGGCCAGGCACGTCCACGTCTGCGGGACAGGTGGGCAGGGAGGGAGACCACGGCAGTCTGGAGCCCTGGGCGTGAGCCGGAGCGGTTCTCCACGGGCAGCCAGGGAGGGACGTTTAAGTGAAGGGACAGACTTGTAGGTGCAGGTGGTGTTAAGGGTCTCATTGGCTGGGAAGAGCCCGGTCCCTTTTAAGGGCTTGACTGATTAGATCAGATCCGCTGAGGATGCTGTGTCTAGATTAAAGCCAACTGATTAGGGACTTCAATTACATCTGCAGAATCACCTGGCAGTAGCACCCGGATTATTTAATCAAACCTAGATTAGTGTGTGATTAAATAACTGCAAGAAAAGTCTATGTGTGCTACAGATGGCTCTGCCCCTCCTCTGTTCTCATAGTTTAGCGTGGCCACGTTGGCATAAAAAAAATCACATCTTAATTTTTCAGCAAACAGAGGTCATGTAATTTATCTTGGGTGATACAGCTGGTAAGTAGAGCCCTGGCATTCAACTCCAAGACTGTCTACCATGCTGCCTCCAGGATTATCACTTTTTAAGATGTGTTGACATGACGTGTTGACATGACCTGTACTTGCAGAATTAGCACTGCATGTCCGTTGATGGACAGAGATTTGCAGAGCTCCTGTTGTGTCTTGTGTTGGAGCTCGTGTAGGTGCTGTGTGAGGCATTCAGCAGAGTGCAGGTAAAGTGAAACCTAAGTCTACTGGCTGAAGGGGTTTATAGCATGTAGCTGTTTTATTGGCTTGAGCTTTGTTAAAGTAAACTTGATTTATCAAGATGACTGTCTTGTAGAATGTAGATGGAATGTATTTGTGCCCGAGTTTATAGATGGCTAGCCTTTTCAAATAAAACTCCAGATGATGTTTGAATCTCCCGTACAAGGGTTTATTTTCACTTCACAGGTCTTTTTTTTAACCTCAGGATATTAGCTTTAGAGGAGACTTTTATGTGAGTGTGTGTTTTTTGAATCTAGTAAAGTTATTTGCTTTTCTCGTTTGTTAGAAAATGTGCTCCAACAAGTTGTGACCAGATACCTTGCCTTGCTGACTGCTTGATTGTTCATAGAGTCAGCAATGCATTTTAGAGCACACGTTATTTTGGTTGGCATGCAAAAATATCTGTGTTTGTTGTGGCTCAGAACAAGCAAAATCTTTGAACCATAAACTGCTGAATAGATGCAATTTGCCCAATTCTTGAAAATCGCCAGCCCCTGGCTTTGACTCTTGTCTGTTTATGATTTCCATGTCTTTGTTCTCAGGCTTTCTTCTTCTGTCCTGACAACCCACATTTGAATTATGGCTTAATTTCACATTTTCCACTCAATGTTTTTGTGGTCCTTTTTGAGGCTGTCCTCTTTGTTGACCCTGTCCTACAAATCCTATAAACCTGCTGCTCCTGGTTGCTTTCTGGGGCCTTTCGGCACCAAGAGGGACTTGACCCCAAAGTTGAACCTTCCATGGGAAGAGGTTATGTGTGTGAGACATAGCTCTTTGGTAACATCAGAAATGGGGGGTTTTCAAAACACATAGATCAAGAAATTGGTAACCTGTGGTGCATCTTGCAGAAGATTCATATTTGATTTTACTTTTCTCAAAAACAGCTTTGATGAATAGCTGACTTTTTTTTTTTAGAGAGGTGAGAAACAGCTGTTTGACAGACTGCTTGGGAAATTAAGACCTTGCTCATGCTTTTTTTTTTTTTTCCCCTCCTAGAATCACGAAACCTTGAGAGGAGCCTGGGCCAGAGAACACTAAATGGTGATCAGTTATCAGAGACATCTATTATAAATGCCATCTGTTCAAGGCTGCACATATGTTTAATAGCATTTTTACTGAAGCACTCTATTTATCATAAAACCTGTCACTTGTGAACTATGTGGAAGTCTGTATTAATTTGGAGCCAGCAGACTAAGTTTGAATCACATGAGGCTTATTAGCATTTGCCAGGTCAGAACCCGCCTGGGTTCTCGCCCTGTCGCTTTGTATCGATAGAGACTGGGGCAACAGGCGACCCGCAGCGACTGGCAGATTGCTTTTGTAGGTTTTCACACAGGTCTGGATCTTACCGTCTGACTTCAGAGCGCAGACTAATTTTGCAGGAAGCGTAAGGAAAGAGTAGACCCAAAGTAACCACAGTTAAGTAATAAGTGTGGTTACCAAGGTAAAAACAATGAGCAGCCTATAGGAGCAAAAGGAAGGGAGCAATTTTTGCAAATGTTTGCAGAACTTCAGTCTCAAGTGTCCGTCATGTACCATCCTGGAATCTCGCCCACACTTCTGTTCTACCTTGTCGCAACCACCCGTCCACACCACTCTGTTTTTCACACCTCTTGTCATTGCAACCACTTTTTGTACATTCTCTACTTTGGTTTCAAAAGATCTATAAACAACACTATTTATGGAATCCCATGATTTTCATTTAAACTTTACATAGGAAAAAAGAAATCTAATTTCAGCCCTATGAATTGATATTGCAGTTTCTTGAGTCTCTTATATGATAAAGAGGCCATTATTCCAAATTCTTCACACATGTTTTTCTTCTCCAACACTGCTGAGGAACAGAATATGCAAAATCTTAGAGTGAAAACAATACGCAGTCACCATCAGCAATGACGTGGAACATATATGCCCACAGAACCAATTCAGGAAACAAAAGAAATCCTCTAAATTTTTAGCTCAGGGCTTTAATTTTGAATACCAAGATGAAGGATGAAAAACAGGTATAATAAGAATAAATTCTGGCCGGGCGCGGTGGCTCACGCCTGTAATCCTACCACTCTGGGAGGCCGAGGCGGGCGGATCGATTGAGCTCAGGAGTTCGAGACCAGCCTGAGCAAGAGTGAGGCCCCGTCTCTACTAAAAATCGAAAGAAATTATATGGACAGCTAAAAATAAATTAGCCGGGCATGGTGGCACATGCCTGTAGTCCCAGCTACTCGGGAGGCTGAGGTGGAAGGATTGCTTGAGTCCAGGAGTTTGAGGTTGCTGTGAGCTAGGATGGTGCCACGGCACTCTAGCCCGGGCAACAGAGTGAGACTCTGTCTCAAAAAAAAAAAAAAAAAAAAAAAAATTGCTTAAAAAAAAAACAAAAAGAGTAAATTCTAATTATTCTAAATTATATAATTTATTGTAAGATTAGAGTATGTAAAACATAACATACAAATATGTGTTAATTGATTGTTTTGTTATTGGTAAGGCTTCTGGTCAACATGAGGCTACTAGTAGTTAAGTTTTGGGGGAGTCAAAAGTTACGTGTGGATTTTTGACTGGACAAGGGGTTGGTGTCCGTAACCCCCACATTGTTCAAGGGTCAACAGTGCATTGGAACTTCCTCGAAGACGGGCAGTTTTTTATATATATGTGTTTTATGTTCCCACCTCCGTCACTCGGCAGTGGGCATATTTGTTGATGGATTGGTTTTCTAGTTGAATCGCGCAACTCCTCTTGGGGACTGTAATTCAGAGTAATCAGTTTCACCGGTGGGAAGTCGGTGGCAAATGACAAATGAGTTCTATTAGTTCGGGGATTTCGGGTTTTGAGAACAGTGATCGTTGCACCTGGAGAACAAGCAGGGCTTCGGCAAGCAATCGTCTCTCCCGAGATGATGGCCCCTGGGCTGCCCTCATCTTGATGTCCTTCCGTGGAGTCGTGAAGTTTCTTGGCTTTCTGTTTCCGTCCTCTTTGTATGAGAAAGAAATCAATTCTTCGGGGCAGGACACTACTGTAGGGCCTTTGTCTGCAGAGCATGAAACCATTTTTTCCAAATAAATGACTGTACAAAGCAGTAAAAACGGTCAAAGTAAAGTAAACCTGATCAGTATTGTGAAATATTTAGTACATCTAAAAATGTCACTTTATCTTTTTTTAGCCTTAATTCATATTCCCTCTTACAGAGATGCATGAGAAGACTGTGGCCTCCCTGGTGTCCAAACTTCCATCTCCCAGAGCAGCAGTTCCCAACCTTCTTGGCACCAGAGACCAGTTTCATGGAAGATAATTTTCCCACGGATGGGGTGGGGGGACGGGCAGGGGGGAGGCATATCTCAGGGGGACCACAGTCCTAGAGGATTAGTCCATTAAGATCACTGATGGGACCATGTGTCACCAGGCCTGTGAGGTTGTAAAGACAGGAACCGTTTTAATGGTTTAATACATGTAAAGTGCTTAAAATTGTGCCTGGCACATGGTAACTGCGGTACTCAGTAAATGTTAACCCTGATAGTGATGGTGGATGAATAACAACCCCCAAAACAATCCTTACACTCTTTGTTTTCACTCTCCATTGAGGGTACCAGCCACTTTGTGACTGCAGCCAGACTGAGCACCTGGGGTCTTCCCTCAGCAGCTCACGAGTGTGCAGGGCCGCCGGCCACATCCAGCTTCTGGTGAGACAGGGCGGAGGAGGGGAATCTCCCCCAGGGCTGGCACACGGTGTGTGCTCAGCAGATTAATCATTCAGTAGCTATTCAGTGATTGTCTATTAAGTGCCAGGCGTAGGCACTGGCGATGCAGAAGTCAGTAAGACCAAGTCCTTAGCTTCCCGGAGCCTGGGTCCTAGGAAATGTCTTGACAGCGTTTCTTGCAGAGAATGGTGGGTCTGAGAGGGGAGAGGCAGATGAGCCAAGAGCTCAAGTAGGGGTTCAGGACATTCATCCTGGGCGGGGCTGGCAGGTGGAGCCGCAGCCAGATGCCCAGCCGGCCCGTGTGGCTGGGGAGAGGCCCGTGGAGAAGGCTGAGGGGAGGCCAGTGGGGAAGGCTGGGGAGAGGCCCATGGAGGAGGCTGAGGGGAGGCCAGGGGAGAAGGCTGGGGGGAGGCCTGTAGAGAAGGCTGGGGAGGGCTGCAGGTCTGTGGCCAGCGCTGGCTTGCTTTTCCCTGCAGTCGATGCATTTCTGTAGGTCTCAGCACAGAACCGTGAGCCATCAGGATTCCCCGGATAACTTAGTTGTTGCTGCACGGGTCATAGTGGCGGGATCGTATTGAAACTGACCTTTGAAAATAACTGCTCTTAATTAAGAGGAGTATTTGATTCTGGGTAAGTCGTCAAGGAGGCTAATTTCATTTACGTTCTTTGCTGCAGCCCTGACTCCCAGAGGAGCCGGCCGCAGCCTGTGCCCTCCAGAACAGCTCGTTGGCTCTCCCTCTTTGGTTCCCTGTGCCGGAGCTCCCCGTGCCTCCCAGGCCGTGTCCTGTTGGAGGTTCACACGGCGGGGTCCCCCAAGCTCTTTACCCCAACCTGGTCTCTGCTGAGCTCCTCACTGGGCTCCTCTCTTGCTGGTTCTCTCCTGCTTTTCTGAGGTGGGAGCACTCCCTGCACTGTTGGACCCCCCGGCCCCGCGTGCCCGCACTCCCCGGCCCTGTGTGCCCCGAGCCGCCCTTGCCCCCATGTGCCTGCACCGCCCTCCTCCCGGAACAGCTTCTTCCACCCGTGTCTCCTCCCGGCCCCGTCTCCTCCCAGGCCCCACAGTTCTCCTTTTCTGCTTCCCCCAAGCTGGGCTGAGTGTCCCGATCTGTGTTCCCTCTCCCAGCCTCTCACACCTCCGTCATGGCACGGATCACCTTGCATGTGAGTCGGCCTCTGGTGAACTTGGTATTTCAGTTTACTGCTTGTTCTTCCACCAGGCTCCTTCAGGCCTGGTCCAGATCACTCTGGAGTCTCAGCACCGGGTACAGTGTCTGGGGCCTCGTGAGTAGACACACATCTAGGACGAAGGTGCTCTGATTTGTAAGAAACGACAGTTCTATTTCTGGGCTTTCTGGACTTCCATGGAGTGTCAGCTTCTTGCTTTTCCTTCCTCTGTCCCCAGTTCTTTCTAGCTCAGGGACACCTGCTGACCCTGAGAAATGGAGCCGCAGGGCTGGTTCATGGGTCACTGCCTGTCTTGGCCCATGAGGAGGGGGACACAGCTATGGTAAGTGGGACGCCTGGCATGGCAGCCTCTGAGGCAGACGGAAGGTAAGCGGATTGTCTGTGTCTGTCACAGGGCAGGGAAGGCAGGCGTGGGAGCTCTCGGCAGAAATCAGTGGCTGTTATGAAATCCCAGGATCTGTGGGTGGCAGTGCCTCCGGGGCAGCAGTAGCCACCTCCTTCCCGAGTGCGAGGGGAGATCTGTGAGCACCGTGTCCTCCCCTGGAGGCCTCAGATGCTCACAGCGGTTCCCCTCGCTGAGACCCGGCCCTCTCCTCCCAGTCTGCACCTGCGGCGGCCTGTGGGGGGGACGGCAACTGCTGTGCTTGATCAGGTGCTCCAGTTACGGTGAGAAGTTTCGTCCTGAGTTGACCAGCTGACGTGACGAACTGAGGTCCACAGCAGTCAGAACGGAGGAGATGTCAGGAGGGGGTGGGTTATGTAGACTGGGAAGGGGCATGAAGGAAACTTCTGGGCTCCAAGCACCAGGATTCTCTGTGGACACCTGTGTGGTGGTTCAGCGCTGTCCAACGTGCAGAAGTGTCGCCAAGCCGGGCGCTGAAGACGAGCCCACGGTAGCACCGAATGCGTGAATGCCGTCCCGCAGTGCATGTGACGGAGCAAGTCTCTTGTGGAAGTTCATGTCCCAGCACTGGAAAACCCGGGGCAGGAGGCGGAGGCTGACACTTAGTAAAAGTGCCGTGACGGAAATGCTGCCTTCCTAGTCTGGTGGCCAGGCTGGGCCCACGGGGAAGGCGGGAGGGTTGCGCTGCGGCCCCTCCCCCGGCTCCCTGTGCGCTGACCCCCAGACCTGTCTTCACTCAGTCTGCCGACTCAAACGCTGGTCTCCCACAGAAACAGCTTTGCAGACCCACCCAGAAATCATATTTTACCGTTTGTGCGGGCATCCCGCAGCCAAGCACATAAACTTAGCCATCACGCGTAAGAACGGTGTGATGTGATTGCATCTCTAAATGAGCATTCTGGTTGCTGTGGGCGAACGGCTGAGAGTCGCACCTGGAAGTGGACTCTGCGGGGGCCGCCAGAGCCCCAGCCCAGGTGAGCGAGGAGGGTGGCGCGGACCACAGGTGACAGTGGAGCCTGGGGACATGGACAGGGTGAGGATGCGTTGAGACAGGAGATCATTGGCCGCATCTCCCGTGTTTAGTTTCTTGCCCCTGTGTTTATCTTGGTGCCTGTTGAGGCACTTCCTCCAAGTCTGCAAAATCCTGCGCTGCGGTTTCACTCCTCGCCATTTTTATGAGTAATTTTTTCATGAACCTGAGAGATGGTCTCTCCCCTTTCTCAATCTCCTCCCCACCCCCAGGCAAAAATAGTTGTGAGTATTGAAGTTAATATTTTACCAACTGAAACACGATGATTCTGTCTGTCCTGGTCACCTCACTTTAACTCCTGCGACACTCTATTTTGAAGACTGTACACACAGGGAGAGGAGAACAGTCGTAGAAGGATCTGTGTTTAAAACATTGCAAACTGTGCTGCCCTAAATCTGCCTTGTTGTTCATGAAGGGGGTGAGTTTTGGGCATATCTGGAAATACGCTCACAGATGCTGTGATTTCTTCAGCCCATTCTGAATTGGAGAAGAGAGACTGTGATCCCCCCAGTGCAACACAGGTCACGACCTGAGTGGGGCAGCACCAGTTCCGGGGCAGGACACTTGCAGGGGGGACCTCTAGGAGACTAGGGGCTGATTGCCAGGTGCATATCGTTTGCCTGACGGTGCCTGGCTGAGACCCTAGGTTCTGACCTGCCCTTCGATATTGTCTAAGGGCACATCTCAGAATTGCTCTGTGGAGTCTTTGGATCCATCATCATTTTGGCTGTGCTCCTGAAATCACAGAGGGTTAGCCCCAGAGTCAGTCAAACCAGCCTTCCTAGAGATCTTGAAACCAGTGATGACCCAGCACCGTCTAGCCCAGAGCTGCCCACCTGGCACCTGTGGGAAGGGACGAGAAACCAGTAGGTTTGGGGACTGATGAGAAAGTGACACATGTAGGTTGTTTCCCTCAAAGCATTCTGGACCTACCTTCTCTCTGATATAAAATGTGAAATTTCTTAGGAAATCATTGTTAAAACAAATTCTTTAGCTATTCTTTCAATTCACAAAAATGAACTTGAAAATGATAAAAGACACATTCCACGTTCCTTTCTACCAGTACAGAGGCAACACTGTCTATTTTAGGGTTCATTTTCCCTAATGTGGGATTTTCGCTTCAGATATAATTCAGGAAGTGCTTCCATGGTAATTGCATTCTTTTGCGACTTTTGTCTTTCTCATCCTGAAGTGATTTTGTTTTTCATGTTATAAACCAAATGCTATTTAATGTTCTTATTAGGGAAGATCAATTAATTTACCCGTGAATTGCAGCCCCATTTATAAATCTGCTCCAAGAGTGAATCACTTGTTTGCTTAAGAATGAAGTTCTGCCTCATTTAGTGCATTTTTATCTATTAGCAAATGGATTCTATTTGAATTTTTATGAGTATGTTTTACTTTGCACCAGACTTGTTATTTTAGAAAATCAAAACATTAGAACTTTTTTAAGCAAACAAAAAATGTATTATCTACTTACAAACAGTGGAAGTAGAACCACAAATAATATATTTCTTAATTGTTTTTTTTAAAGACATAACAATTGATCATGAGTAACACTGATATCAGTTTCTAGGACAAATAATATGTATTACTAAACAAAGATGTATTTTAAAAGAAGCTTTCAGAGGAATCACCTGCCAGATCAAATTGATTAAGTATCTAAGTAACAAGTTGAATTTAAAATATATTTGTGTGAAATCCCTGTTTCATCCTTGAGAAACAATAATGAACTTTGTTGAGAAGGTTGAGCTTTCTCCAGAGTTTACTTGAGATGTCAGGATAAGTAATTGCCTTGCTGCTACAAATTTGGAACTTAACATTTTGTTGGGCCTATTTTTGCTGCCACTCCATGATAATAAATTTCACGAAGGATCTTTTCATTGGCAGAAGTTAGTTCCTTTTGTTTTCTCTGCAGAAAATAACTTGCTTTGCACGGTGATAGGCAGGTATCCAAGTACTAATACTTTTCTTTTCAGTCTAGAATCAGGTAATGAAGGCCCATCATTCTCGCTGACAGCAGGGATGACAATCTTGCTCGTCCCAAATCTTCTAGTACAGCTCAAGGACAGGAATGCTGGCTGGAATTTTATCAGCAGGCTTTAGAGTCAGGGGGCAGGAGTGATGTGGATTGAGCAGAAGATTAACTCTTTGAAGACTCCTCTCATGTTATCCTCTCCAAATTGACCAGAATCCTTAATGCTTTTCCTCACTCATCCCTTTAGAATGATATTTTTTTGATTCATACTTTGTTCTCCTTTTTTTGATGCAGTTGACCAGATGTTTGCAAACTTTGGCTTGTGGGTCAAATGTAGTCTATGGCTGGCTAGTTAAGAATGGGTTTAACATTTTTAAATGCTTGAAGAAAACCAGAAGACTATTTCATGACACTTGAAAAGGATGTCTCAGTGCCCCTAAGCACAGGTTTATTGGAACACAGCCACACGGATTCGTTTACATATTGACTGTGGCTTTGTCTCTGCAGCGTCTGTAGAGGTGAGTTGACAAAGCTGAGTAGTTAAAATGGATACTGAACGGCCCACACAGTCTCAGTTAAGGCAAGTCTAGGCAAGTCTCAAAACTGTGTCGTCTACTACATGCACAGCTACCATCTTGTTCTTACCTGTAGTGGCGATTTTTCTGTATTGTGAAAAAGGTATTTTGTTCAGGACCCAAATCAAGAAAGTTTTTACCACAGTTATGTTTTGTACAGTCTAATTTCATTAAGGCAACAATCAAAGCAATGGATACGAGAGCCAGTTCAGACAGCAAATCATCCAGTCTGAAGCTGTGAGGTTAGTGCACCCACCGATGGTACCAACTCCCTCTCCAGCCGTCTTCCTCAGCTCATCTCGAATACGGAAATTCCTTATGGATGTTACCATGCACGTTTCAAGAATACTAGTTCCTTTTTTAAAAAAAATTAACATGTTTATTATAAAAATAATACATAATCAGTTATCTTTTTTAAAATCAAAAAATGGGAACGTAGGATTTATTATAAAGGTTAAAAATACCAAATTTCTTTAGTGGCCTCTGTTAACGTTTTAATTTTTTTCCTCCTCTGTAAACAGTCTTTACTTATTTAAAAATACTGTATGTACACAAACCTAACTTGATGGTAAACAACTTCTGGGCTGATTAATTGGTAGTTGAAGTAAAATTACCTGAGGGGGTTTTTTTTTTTTGCATATGTATTAGAATCTTTAAAAAATTTGCATGGGGTCTGTCTTTATTTATGCAGATCAGCTAAATAGGATGCCATTTACTGCATTTATAAGAGTTATCTGTTGGCTCTGAAGTCAACATTTTGGTATGCCTGGGAAAGGACCCTCATCCCCCACTGTTGTTTTCTACAAATACGTGTTTGTCCTTCTGAGCCTCATTTCCCTCTTTGCATCCCGTGGCTTCCCACCCTCCCACCCTTTGGACTGGGTTCCTGCGGAACCACCAGGTGTGCGTTGCATGGCGTGGTTCATGGATGTTCTACTGAGAGTTAGGAGATGCTGAACCACCAGGTGTGTGTTGCAGGATGTGGTTCATGGATGTTCTACTGAGAGTTAGGAGATGCTGAACCACCAGGTGTGTGTTGCAGGACGTGGTTCATGGATGTTCTACTGAGAGTTAGGAGATGCTGAACCACCAGGTGTGCATTGCAGGATGTGGTTCATGGATGTTCTACTGAGAGTTAGGAGATGGCTGAGCCACCAGGTGTGTGTTGCAGGATGTGGTTCATGGATGTTCTACTGAGAGTTAGGAGATGCTGAGCCACCAGGTGTGCATTGCAGGATGTGGTTCATGGATGTTCTACTGAGAGTTAGGAGATGCTGAGCCACCAGGTGTGCATTGCAGGATGTGGTTCATGGATGTTCTACTGAGAGTTAGGAGATGCTGAGCCAGCAGGTGTGTGTTGCAGGACGTGGTTCATGGATGTTCTACTGAGAGTTAGGAGATGCTGAGCCACCAGGTGTGTTTTGCACAGCGTGGTTCATGGATGTTCTACTGAGAGTTAGGAGATGCTGAGCCACCAGGTGTGCGTTGCAGGACGTGGTTCATGGATGTTCTACTGAGAGTTAGGAGATGCTGAACCACCAGGTGTGCATTGCAGGATGTGGTTCATGGATGTTCTACTGAGAGTTAGGAGATGGCTGAGCCACCAGGTGTGTGTGGCAGGACGTGGCTCATGGATGTTCTACTGAGAGTTAGGAGATGCTGAGCCACCAGGTGTGCGTTGCAGGACATGGTTCATGGATGTTCTACTGAGAGTTAGGAGATGCTGAGCCACCAGGTGTGCGTTGCAGGATGTGGTTCATGGATGTTCTACTGAGAGTTAGGAGATGGCTGAGCCACCAGGTGTGTGTTGCAGGACATGGCTCATGGATGTTCTACTGAGAGGTACGAGATGCTGAGCCACCAAGGAGAGGGCAGCAAAC
Organism: Lemur catta; assembly: GCF_020740605.2. Taxonomy (NCBI): domain Eukaryota; kingdom Metazoa; phylum Chordata; class Mammalia; order Primates; family Lemuridae; genus Lemur; species Lemur catta. The sequence goes on from NC_059151.1 coordinate 72,654, forward strand.
CCTGCTTTGCAAATGAACACTTCCTTTTTCCCACAGTTGACATTAGGCTTTAGGACAAGGTCACCAAACCCCTTTAGTCCACATTAAATGTCAATTATGGGGCCTGAAATGGATAAAGGCTGATAGAGTATATTTTAGATAAAGCCCTGCATACAAATTACAATGTATACTCTGTCTTTAATGGAATCATTCCTCAGGGGTACTGGAAACCTCAGGCTCGTCCACAGTATGGCCAGACAGGACTCTTTTAGGCCGTTGACAATGGTGTCAGTAGCTTCCTGTAAGGTCTGGTAGAATATGGGTGAGCAGGGCAGAGTCTGGCCTGGTTCCATCTGGCGTAGGTGTTGCTGGGCCTGAGGCCCTGGTTGCTTCTGCCTAGCGCTGGGAGTTAGTAGAGTCACCAAGTCAAACTTAGCAGGACTCCAGTGGAATCGATTAGAACCTGCCTGTGGGCTTCGCCTATGATTCTGGCACTGGTCAGCAGATTCTATCATTCAGTTATTCCAAGTTCCTGAGACCCCGGCCCCGTCCACGATGTGGTTTCTGGCTTGTTTCATGTCTCTGCATTTTGTCTCACCAGTGAGACTGTGGGCTCACCCCAGAAACCCTTGTCTTCTGTGTTGTTAACAGCCCCTAAGCACGAGTGGGACTTTGAACACAGTAACTTCTCTGTAAATGTCGACTGCAGAACAGGAACAGAGGAGCTAGGAGTTCTCAGGAGAATGTTTGCTTTTGCATGTGTATGCTGGTGATGTTAATAAGTCCCCGCTAGACCTTGCAGTGATCGAGTTCAGGGGCAGCAATTTAATTCTCTTGCTATTAGCAAAACAAACAGTAGGTGGAACGGGTGTTGAGCTTCAGTGTCTCGGGTGCACCATCTAACCACACATCCCACCTGTGGGCTGTCTGCAGCCTGCCCCTCTGTTGCCGTGGGTCTCCTAATCGCTTTTCAGTCCCTTTCATCTCATCATTGTTCTCCAGGGCAGCCCTGCAAACCACACAGAGGCCTTTCAGCTTCCCCTGCATTGTGTTTTATTCAGCCAATTGACGAGTACCGTGAGCTAATTGGAGTGGAAATGTGAAATGAAAGCTGCATTATTCAGCTGCCAAGTCTCCTCACTTGGCAGAGAGTGGGTGATGCTGGTAATTGTACCAGAAGTGTAATTGCTCTGGGTTCTGCCTCTGGATTTCACCGCGAGCCCTGGGAGGATCTTCCTGCGAGACACTCGATACCTGTTTCTCTGCAGTGGCTCCCTGGCAAGCAGGAGGCTTGAAGCAAATCCAGTCCAGCCTTCTTGCGAGGTTAGAGAGGGCAACCACTATGTGTTCTGCTGACTTGAGAGGATTGCTTGGTCTGAGTACTTGGTCAATACGTCATTCCCATAAGAGCATGGTGCTCCCTGGATGCTGAGAGGACAGCCCCGCGTGACAAGGGGCTGGGAAGTGTCGTCCTTGTTCCCTTTCCTTCCCCCGTCCTGCCTCCCCCCGCGGTGCCCACTGTTCTGAGACGTCTGTGGGAGACATGATGGCAGCTTGCCCCATTGCTGGGGGTCTCGAGCAAAGGCATTTTCAGTTATGTGCCACAGTGAACTTTCCCTCTGATTCGTGCTGTCGTTCCTGTAGCCAAGCCGATATTCTCATCAGGTTTATCATTTTGAGACGGCTGGGGGAGATCGAGCTAATCATGCCAGGATGCCCACAGGGGAAGCCACTTAGGGTTTTGGTGTGTAAAACGAGAAACTCCTTAAGGGGGTGGCATACGGAGCAAAGCTTTGAAACAGGTCTCGGGAATTGGTTCCCCATTTTCTCTCTCGTTGGCATTAACTCACATTTGCTCCTCCTGAAAGGAGAGAATTTAATGTAAGTACAAATCTCACACCTTTTCAACAATAAGTGTCCTCAGCTTCTTTTTATCTGGGGTGGGATGAGGAGCTTTACGTGAACTTTAAAATGAGAACAAATGAAAAGGGTGTTGTTTATCTAAGCTGTCAGAGGAAGGGCACTTGAGGAAAGAATTGCTCTCTAAAATAACCTTATGAAAGTTATTGATTCGTTTCTTTACGGTTCCTTGACAAACAGGGACCATTATTTCTGTGCTCGAACTCGAGCTGGGTCAGAGAACCTTTTTTTATAGATTATCCTTCCTGAAAAGCAGACTTGTCGGGAAAATGAACCTCCAGAAATGAAGACATGAGGCCCAGTCGAATATCGTGTCCGTTCATTGCTTTGAAGGACAAGTAGGGAGCACTGTGGATTCTGAAAGATTTTACTGAGTACAAAGAGGTTTGGGGCTAGCTCAGGAAATTCAGATAAATTGCGCACTGTCAGGGATTTGGTGAGTGGTTTTATTTAAATCCCCTCCCCCAAGCTGGTTCAACTCAGAAGCCCAGGATCTGTCTCCCTTGTGGTTGGCAGGGGGGAAAAAAGAGCATTTTGCCTTTCTACCTTATGTTTTATAAGTATCTTTAAAAGATCACATACGGTATATATTTTGTTACCGAAGAAAATAGAAAATACAGATAAGGATAAAGAGAAAAGCCAAAAACCTGGAACCCGCATGTAGGACTGACAACCCTTCAATTACTAGTTCACATAATTCCACTTAGTTTCCATGCACATAAATCCACTTTCATCACAAAAAAGCATTATATCCTCCATACTGTTGTGTGACTCGAAAGCACAGCTTTTGGGGAGCTTTATTCTCTTTCATACTCTTGGTCTAAGAAGCTAAGGGAATTTAAAATGAGATGAATTAATTAATAGTTACAGTAGGGTTATTATACCCTTTAGATGAAAGAAAATTTATGTTGATGTTGATACACTGCTCTCCTGATTAGGGATACATTCATTGTTTATATTTAGCTCTAATCAATGTTCAATGAATACTTAGCCAAGTGAAATAAATTTTTTCAAGCACCTTGTTGTTACGTTAAAGTATTTGAGGATGGAGGCATTATATTATCTGCAAGAACATTTTATTCATATATTACTAAAAATATTTAAAGCCGTTTAAACAGATCATATTTTGATTGCTTTTTAAGTTCATCCATAATCTAATCCTTTAATCTTCTAGTAAAAAACTATTTGAAGACTATTTCTTTTGCAGCATGTGTTAGATTGGAAGAGAGGATTATAAAGTGATGGAATTGCAATGGTAACATGGAAAATCTGTAACACTTACTTTATAGTGTTATTTCTTTGGGGTTTATGGCTTTATCCAAAGTTCTAGCTACTGGGGAAGTCCAGTATCCCCATGATCATAAAGCAGCTTTCTGGGACCACAGAAATTGATTTGTAAAGATTTAGACCTGAAAAATATATGGCCGTCTACCCAGGCCTTGGTGAAGGGCTCATTTCATTAAAATTAACCATAAATTATTAACTTCCGTGGGGATATTAATATAAGGATTTTTTTCACAGGACCAATGCCTAGATGAAGAAAAATTTCCTTCAGACATAGTTTGGCACTGGTGAAGTAATAACATTCAACATTATGGGCATTTTGTAGTGATACTGTTTAAACATCATTTTCTTAAGCTCTCCTGCCTAAATGGAGTATCTGGATTCATACGGAGAGATACTTTGACGAAGGTAGGCAAGTACTCGGGGACGTCATTCATTAACTTCAGCTAACATTCAGGAACTCTCTGAGTAAAGGGACACACAAAGAGGAACCAAATGAGATCTTGCTTGAGGAGTCCTGGTCTGCTGAGAAGACAGAAAAGTAAACAAATCGGGAAGCCTTCCTAAGCCCAGATAAAGTTAAACTTTGAATTAATGTAAAGAAAAATTGTGGTTTTGTGAATGAGAGTGAAAAACTTACTCTATGTTCTTGGAAGATCCTGTGTAGAGATTCAGCAAGCTAAGTTCAGTGCTTGAGGACTGTTGAGTATAACGGATTGTTCTGGGGCTGGGGGTCACGCAAGTGTAACTGAGGTGCAGAGAACCTGGGTCTGGTGCAGGGTGCTGCACTGGGGAGAGTCGGGGTGGCTGGCACCGCGGAGCCACACCGAGCTGTGGGGAAGTGGTGCAAGCCGGCCTTGCCAGCCGGTGTCCGAGTTCAAGGAGTGCGTGGCTCACGGTTATGCCAGCTTGGTGAGATGGAGACTTTTCTAATTACTCAAGTCGTCTTGAAAACTCAACCTGTAGATGTATTTCTCCCTTCTGCTGTAATGTTCTGGATCCTTTAAGTGCTAGAGTCCTAAACAGATGGGAAAGCCACGGTGCTTATGGAACTATTTTTACTCTGAGAATTTGGATTAAAAATAAATTACATTTAAGCCAGACACGCTGTTCATTTTTTTTTTTTAGAAACAGGGTCTCACTCTGTCACCCAGGCTGGAGTGCAGTGGTGTGATCATAGCTCACTGCAGCCTCCCACTCCTGGGCTCAAGCAATCCTCCTGCCTCAGCCTCCTGAGTGGCTGGGACTACAGGCATGCGCCACCATGCCCGGCTAAGTTTGTGTGTGTGTGTGTGGAGACGGGATCTTGCTATGTTGCCTAGGTTGGTATCAAACTCCTGGGCTCAAGTGATCCTCCCACCATGGCCTCCCAAAGTGTTGGGATTACAGGTGTAGCCACCATGCCCAGCCCATACGTTGTGTTTGAATACAGTGTCTCCTTTGATTCTTTCAGTAACCATGTGGGGTGAGCATGGCTGTTTTACTTTAGCATCCGTAGTTCGTAGATGAGAAACCTGGGACGCGGACACTGTAACTCAGTGACAGACTCGAAGTTAATCAGTGGTGACACCAGATTCAAACCCAGGCTGTCTGGCTCCAGAGCCTGAGCCTCACAAGGGTTCTGTGCACTTGGGCAGCTTGTCCAATCTCTCTCGTCCTGTCTCCTCATCTGTAAAATGGAAATAACAGCAACAATGCCAGTGTCATAGGGTTGTCACGCATGTAGATGCTTTGTGTGGCACTGACTCACAGGCCCGTTCCCCGGCCTCCAGGATGGCGGCAGGGGTGAAGAAAGCCTCTCTCCTCCTGCCCCCAGCTGTCCCTGTGGGCAGCACTTCCTGCTCCAGAAGTGTCCAGCGTAAGAGGATGATCAATAAATAAACGGTAGCTGCTGGCTGTGCGAAGCTGTCATTTTTATTTAATCTGTAGCTGGGAACTGAGATTGTTTCCTTGAAATCAGCAGGAAACATACATTACGTTGTGCTTGGGAATGAAATGTGTTTTTCCACAACTTTGTCATTGCTGTTTGGGTTAAGAGCAGACTGTAGTTGTCACTCTGTGCCAGTGTTGAAGAATGTGCTATGACAATACAAAGAAAGAAATTCAGAGGTGTTCTAAGCTGGGTTCCGGTGCTCATCTGTTTTGATTTAGTATTTTTGTGGATCAGACGCTGGGAATGTCATCTCCCCTCAGGTATGCTCTGCACCTCCTAAGCGACTGTGGAGAGGGCACTGTGTTTGAAGCGCATTCCCTAAGAGGCTATGAATTTGGCATTTCTTGACTCAAAAAGATGACTTCTGTTTTTGCTTGGGAATGTTGTGCGTATCCACACACATCTACACAGTACTGCTGTATTAGTCATGGTTCTCTAGAGAAACAAAGCATACACATGCGTATCCTATTGGATGGATATCTAAGACAGAGATTTATTTAAGGAATTAGCTCATGTGATTATTGAGACTGGCAAGTCCAACAGCAGTTCAGCAGGCTGGAAACTTGGGTAGAATTTCTACATTTCAGTCCCAAGGCTGAATTCCCTCTTTGGGAAACCCCAGTTTTTGCGATTAAGGCCATTGGATGAGACCCACCCATCTTACAGAGAATAATCTCCTTTACTTAAAAGTCAACTGATTGTTCATGTTAATCTTATCTATAAAATACCTTCACAGTAATATTTAGACTAGTGTTTTGCCAAACAAGTGGGCACCATAGCCTGGCCAGGTTGGCACGTAAAATTAACCATCACATTTGGTTTCTGCCTTTGTGTGTGAAAACATCCGTCGCTAGCATCCGTCGGTTTCCTACCTACCTCATTCCAACCCTGGTGTTCTGATGACTCTGGCAGGAGACTAGAAACTTCTCTTACTCTTCCCTAAAGTATTTTAGTAGCACTTGACTGGGGGAAAAAGATGAGAAAGTTTAGAAAGCAGGAAAAAAAAAGTCACTAAGCCACTTATGACATATTTACTCTGTTTTTTTAAGGATCTACAATGTGCCGGGCCACCGGGAGTGCAAATGACAAATGAAGCATGACAGCGTGTGCCGGAGGCAGGAGGGCTGCAGGGGAAAGCTGAGGGGCTGTACCCAGGTGGAGGTTCAGGGTTAGGAATCATTCAGGGTTAGGAATCATTCGTCGCTGAGGCTTGAAAGAAGTGTGTTGGTTTGCAGACTCTCTCTGGAGAAGTCAGAGAAGAGTGGGGATCCCAGGAGAGTGAGATGTGAGACCAGGTAAGGGACAGCCGGGGCCGTCCAACAGCTTGAGCAAGTTGCCGGGGACAGAAGGCTCAGGGCTGTGTGAGTTGTGAAGGCCGGGGGCACAGGTCATGGCGAGATTATGGGGGTCTGCATTTTACCCTATCAGAGGTAAAGATGAAACACAGAATAGCTTTAAACCAGAGAATAATAATCCCTTAAAAGAGATTTAGAGTCTGAAACTTAGCCAAGCCGTATGGCTGTTCTCAACCCATATAGAGTAGGAATTGGGGTTTGGAAATCTCGGGGAGAAGGGATCTCCGTGCGGTGCGTGGTCTCTACTGCTTTGGTTCCAAGTCGTCAGAGCAGCCTTCCACAGACATGACAGGTCTCCGTGGAATCCGTGAGACGGTTGATCTCAAAGTTACTTCAAAATAGGCACCACTGAAATGTGGATTTCAGCACGATGGAAGGTGAGAAACAAAAAAGAAATTTCTTGAGACCCTTAACTGAGGCCAGGCTAACTTTTTGTTCATGACCATTGTTTTCCTTTTCAATTTGTTGGCCAGTAACATAGTATCATCAGTTTATGTTTACTTAACTCCCTCATGTTCCTGACGCAGAATAATTTGTGAGATCCTCGTGGTGAGTGCCCACCTGTGCCCACCTGTGCTCCACACTCCCAGCGCCGGGCTGGGCACGCAACAGCCACTCAGCACGTGTGTGTTGGTGGATCTGTCCTAAAAATCCCAACGACTTCTCCAGAACCTTCTTGTTTCTGCTGCGCGTTGGAGTCTGTAGTAGCCAAGAGCTGGAAAGTGAAGTCTGAGGTGCTCGTTGTATCTAGTGGCAAACACTGCTTTCGGGGTGCCAGTTAGTGCTGGTCAGAAGTGTCGTTTTCCTTTAAACACGCTCTGACGGTGCCTGCCGGTTAACAGCAGAGAGTCGGGGAGCAGCTTGTGCCCCTGAGGTTTTAGGCCGATCGATGGCTTTCGCTCTGGGTATCGACAGCTCTCTGCCGTTGCCCTTGTCTTTGGCTACGTGGGCTGACCGTTGTGAAACGGATTATGCTGCTTGTGTTGCCACCTGGGGCTCAATCGGGGCCCAGCTGGTGCCGCATGTGGTGTGCCTGTGACTTTCTTCTGTCTTTTAATTGTCCTGGATCTGGGGCTGCCGATGGTGCTGCTGTCGTGTGCTCACACGTCGCCTGATCAGGGTTTAAATCGGAGTTTATCCTTCTTTGCAGGATGCCACAGTTTGGAAGCCCGATTCGTGCCAGAACTGCCGTTGCCATGGTGACATCGCCATCTGCAAACCTGCTGTTTGCGAAAACCCTCGGTGTGCCTTTGAGAAGGTATGGGATCCTCCTTGTGTCCTGGAGGTATCGGAAAGTCGAGGGCTGGGTCTTCGCATCGTTCAGTCATCCGTTTCTGACGTTTATCCCAACCTCTGACTGAAAGCATTATGACATGCAGAAGGGAATTTTAATACATCATTATCTAATAATATCCCGGTTTTCAGAATTTTACCATATCACGTCTAAGAACATCCTGATTTCTATTTACTGAGCGTTTACTCTGGACCAGGCACTCAGTTAACGGTCTCACAGATGTTATCCCATTTAACCCTATGTGGGGGAGGTATCTTTATTCCCACTCGACAGATGAGGAAAGGGAAGCTTGGAGATTTTAAGCAACTTAACTGTGATCATGCAAATGATAAACTGCTGCCCAGAGATTTTACCTCGAGTCTGAAAGGTGTCAAAGCTACTGATATTAACCACAGCACTTACGAATCGTTGAATGGACTGAAAGTCAGAATTGACTTCTTGGAAATGATTTCCTAGGAACATCATCTGGATCTGCCACTGGGTGTTACTGGGTCACGTCTGGGCTCCCCGGCAACGCCGAGGTCTTTGACTCAAGAAATCTTGCATTTGACCGAGTCTATGATTGGTGTTTCCTCCTTTCCCCTGTTAAAAATTTTCAGTTTTTTCTGATTACACATCTCTTCTGTTAGGATAATATTTTTTTAGGTGCTGACTCTTTCCTTTTTAAAGTGAATCCATTAAAAAAAAAAAAAAAAAAAAAGCTTTAAATTTGAACTTTTCGGGTTCCCTGGACAGGACTGATTGTTTTCTTTAAAAAGCATTCTCGGGAGGCTGAGGCAGTAGGATCGCTTGAGCCCAGGAGTTTGAGGTTGCTGTGAGCTAGGCTGACGCCATGGCACTCACTCTAGCCCGGGCAACAGAGCGAGACTCTGTCTCAAAAAAGAAAAAAGCATTCTGACAATTTCAAAAGCACAGTTTATTTTTCTAGTTTCCTGCCTTTCCCCCAATAATTAATCTTGAGCCTTTGTGCCATCTAATGCTAGTGAGGTTCCTAACATTGGAGTGAAGCTAAACGCTTATATTCCTCCATTTCTGCATGGGCATATTCCTGAGAAGCTGGGAGCGCATCAAATGTTAGTAAACTTGAGAATATTTTGTTGTATATTATGGGGCTTTCTCTTTTACAGACTACATACTCACTTCCTAAAAAAATCACTATTTGGCTTGCTGAGTAACTCATATCAGAACCTGAGCTGGTGATATAAAGACCTTGGAAAAAACGCCCTCACCCACCTCACACGAAATGCTAGAAGACACAGATTGTATTGCTGAAAACTAAACATGTTCTCTACCAAGGCCTATGTATGGCCTATGAACTAAGAATGGTTTTTACATTTTTAAATGGTTAAAAAAATCAAGAACAGTATTTTGTGATGTGAAAATGACGTGAAATCAAATTTCAGCATCCATAAATGAAGTTTTATTGAAATACAGGCTTGCTCGTCTGTTCACGTATTGTTCTTGGCTGCTTCTGCTGCAAGAATAGCATTGCGTAGTTGTGAGGAAGGCCGCAAGTAGCTCTCAGAGGCTGAATATTCATTATCTGGACCCTTACAGGAAAAGTTTCTGGTCCTTGTTCTATACCTAACTTGTGATTTTATACTTTCCTAATTTGTTCTTCTACTTTTTCTCTTCTTAGTAAATGCCAACTCTGTTTTCCCAGTTGCTCTGGCCAGAAAACTCAGAGTCATCTCTGACTCCTCACTTCCCCACATCCTACATCCAGGATGTCAGCAAACCTCCAGCTCTTCCTTCACGACACAGTAAATGCCAAACGCAGCTTCTCTGCTCTCACTGTGGTGCCGTCTGTTATTTCTCTGTTCGCCTGGATTCTCAGCGGGGCCTCTTAGCTGGTTTCCCTATTTCTGTGCTTGCCTTTTTCACTGTAATCTGGATATAGCCGCCAGTGTAATCCTAAGAAAACTGAAGTCCAGATTATCTTGCTTTTCTCCTTAAACCTGTCCAGTGGCTTCCAGTAGCTTCTCTTCTCATTTAAGGTAATTCCTCACAATGTCCTGTGAGGTACTGCTGCACCCCTGTAATTAGTCTCCCACTGTTCTTTCCCTTGCTCAGTCTGCTTCAGACACCCGGCTTCCTTGCTGTTCCCCAGATATACATGTATATACCTGAGAAAGAACAATTTCACCAGGAACAGCAAAGTGTGAAGGCCCTACGACAGAAGTGTGCCTGGCGTGCATATAAAATGCATATGTGTTGTGTACATATATGCACATATATATGTGTGTATACATGGCTTGATCCTCTACTTCCTTTAAGTCTTGCCTGAATGCCATTCTGTGTACAGTCGCAAATCTCCACCCCATCACGTATTTTCTTTCCCTCTCCCGTACTTGTTTCTTTCTGGCACTAACTTTTAACACTCTCTGACATACTATATATTTTACTGATATTCCTTGTTTACTGTCTCTCTTATTCTCTGTATATCTTCAGCACCTACAATAGCACCTGACACATGGTAGGCACTCAATAAATATTTTTTTGTTGACTGGCTGGATGAGAAGTGAGCCTAGAGAGTTGCTAAGTTCAAGGTTTTGCAGAGCCTGGTGTGCTGTAGTGAGATTGGAATTTTATGTTTAAGGTGGTAGAATATTAATAAAGATTTCAGGCATAAGGGTGGAAGGAAGGGTCCGCTTTTCTTTTCGAGAGGTCTCGCTGGTTTTTCCAAGATAGCGCATGATACTGGAAATGTGAAGATCGGTTCACTGTGAGAATAGTGCAGGTGAGAAGGTGAATACCAGGATTAGGGCAGTGGCAGTGTAGGCTCAGTAAATACTTAGGGGATAAATCAGAACTGGGTGAAAGGAGGGTGAGGGACAGGAGAAGTAGTGGCTGCCATGTTTAGGCTTATGGAGAGTTAGTTAGCTGAGTCACCAGCCCATGTGGAGAATACAGGAGAATGAGGAAAAACAGCCCATCTGAGAACAGTGATGATTTCAGTTTGGGGCCCGCTGAGTTTGAGGTGTCGAGGGAGGAGCCGGGTAGATATGTCCGAAAGGCAGCTGGTTATACGAGTCTAAATCTCGGAGGAAAAGATGGGGCTGGAGACACAGTGTGGGTGTCGTCAGCAGACAGATAGTAATGCAAACTTGTAGAATTAATGTGCTCATCCAAAGAGACTGTGTGAGAGAAAGATACAAGACCAAGGATGGAATTAGGGGAACACAGTATTTAAGGGGAGCAGAACATAGAGAGGGAGCTTAAGAAGATTAAGAAGACATGGTCAGAGAAGGGAACAGTATCATGGTCTCCAGGAGAGTGGAGGATTTCCAAAAAGAGTTTGTGTTAACAGTGTTGACCGTAGTTAAGGGAATAAGCAGGAGGGGAATTTCACATGATCCACTGGATTTGGCAACACGCAGGTCACCGGTGGCCACGCTGAGGCTGGTGGTGGTGGGTGGTGGGAGAGGACACGGCACCGCAGGGTGTGAGCAGTGAATGGGAGGTGGGAACGGAAACCTAAGTGAAGACCAGTCTTCCCAGAGCGTGACCACGAGTGGAGGAGGAGAAGGGGGCATGAGAGAGGCAGCGTTACATCCCTGACTCTCTGCACCTCCCTCCCCAGCTACCGAGCCCCCTGGGTGCGCTGGCGAGTGAATACGAGGGACTGATCAGCAATTGGTAAATGATGGCGATAAGGAAGGAGGCCGTCATCGGAAAGCCTGAACTCTGAGGAATTCATTTTTGGTCAAAATCACTCATTGCCTGTTCTGCTGTAGCCCCAGACTTGAGAAACCCCTTAAGATACGTAGCAGAGCAGCAACCTGAGTAGAAGATCTAACAGGAGAATCACTGGGCCCCAAAGGCAAACTTAGGCTCTTTGCCCCATATTTTTAATAACTCTTAGATAAACAGATTCTTCACAGTGGCAAATGAATGACTAGTTAGCATGTGACACCCCCCAGTCAGTCGTGGGGTACCAGGTGGTGGCCCACTCTCTTGAGAGTATCGAGAAACACAGTTGCAATTATAGAAGCCTTGAAAAACAATGCAGATCTTCCCTGGGGACCAGGAATCCTACCTAGCTCCCCACAATACCTGTACGTGATACCTCCACACCATGCCTCCTCCTCTCAGAACTTTGCCCCCCAGTATCCCGGCCCGTGTGCCTTGCACTCTGCTTCCCAGGGAGAAGGTGACCGTCGGGGAACTTAGCTCCCCTCTGCTGGCTGCACCAGCCTCTCTCGGACCTGCCCACCCTGCGGTCGGCCCCCTGCCCCGTGCCCCGTGCCCCCTGCCCCGTGCCCCACACCCAACCAGGGAAACTGCTCGTCTCGTGTGAAACTCAGACGGGGCATTTCTAGTGAAAAAAGTCTTAACTTTGTTACATGTGAAAAGATGTAGACTGCTTATTTTTCAAGAACTTACTTTCACAATGGGATTCTTTTTATCTTTGAGGGAAGCTCATCTCGACATAGACGGAACCTTTTTCTTAGTTTATGCATTTTATCCTGTCTATTGTTGTCACCCCTGGAAACTCATGACTTTGCAACTCTGAGGTGACTTGGGGTCCGATGAGCCGTGGTGACTGTTTGCTGCTGCTGTTTGACACCGGGCTGCTTTCACATGCTCAGGGGGAAGTGCTTCGAATAGCCGCCAACCAGTGCTGCCCCGCGTGTGTCTCCAGGATGCCTGGATCCTGCCACCATGAGCAGAAAATCCATGAGGTAAGTGTCTTCTGACCCCGGGTTGATTCTGTGTCTGTGGCTCATTGACAAGGGAAAGCAGAGTGTCAAACCTGTGTTGACGAGAGAAGTGTTTTCTTTGCCTGGGCGATGGAGGACGTGAAGCTAATTTGACTTTCTGTGAGCATTTAGCTTCTTGAATAGGATTAAAACTGTCCTATTTATTGTACAGGCCCTGTGCAAATATCTGTAGGTTGAATTTGTGTCTTAGAATGTTGACATCGATGTTGCAGAAGGTGTGATGTTGAATGATACAAGTGCCACCTTCCTTTTGTCTACTCCATACATGTTTTATTTGATAGTCACAAACAGTGCTGAGCTGGTGGGTGGAGCAGATGTTAGTACTTCCGTGTCAAAGGTGAAAAAACTGAATTGCAAAGAGCTTATGGCAGCTGCCCAATGTCACATTACATCTAACTTGGCCTGGAACCCTGGTCTTCTGACTCCCAATTCAGGGTTCTTTCCCTTAGGGGAGAATTTCTCAGTGTTATTGACATTTGAGCTTTGCTGTGGGGGCGGCGCTGTGCATTGTAGGATGTTGAGCAACGTCTCTGGTCTCCACCCACGCGATGCTTGTGGCATCCCCCAGTGGTGGCAGCAAGAAGTGACTTCCGGCTGGGCCAGATTTCTCCTGGGGGCAAAATGCTCACCTTCTCCTAATTTAGAAATACAATACTAGAAGTCTATCCTGAGCGTTTTTTATTATTATTATTATACTTTCTTATTCCAGATATTTCAGGATTAATTTAGAGATACTAAATGCTGGTTTAAAAGTACCATTGCAAAGTTTACAATAGAAACTATGAAAATAGACAGTTCATCTCCACTCATACTTAAATGTTACCTGAGGTAGCAGGTGAAGTTGAATGTGGTGGAAAGAGACTTTACTCCTCATCTTCCGCCTGGTACAAAACTCTCACGAGTCAGTGTCTCTGCGCACACAGGAGAGAGCGGGTTAGTGGGGTCTGATACGCCCACTCTGGGCTGCTGTTCATTGTGAATACCGCAAACTCAGAGAGCACTGTGCTCAGAGCCCCAGGGGATGGGATTGCGCCACGGTCTCCTAATCACACGAGGAAGTCGCTGTTTCTCTTTGCACAACGTGTTGCTGGAAGACAGCCCAGCGGGGCCTACGCGGGGAGTGTCTTCGTGCCCCCCACCCCCCCACGCGCTGCTCGAGTCGGGCTGTCACGTGGGTGCTGTCAGCTTCACATGCCACAGAAGACCCTGTGAATGGAGGGAGCTTCAGGGCAGGGTGGTTGTGGAAATAACCAGTTCACAGTGGGTGGAATAGACGTAGGGTTCAAGGTGAAAACACCAAGCTAAATCTGTCAAGTGAAAGAACCAAAATAAGGTCAGGATCTGGGGGGAAACCCAGATATCTCAAGTCAGAGGTGGTACCAGGGGCCCGAGCAGTCAGCACTCAGTAAATCTAAAGACACCACACACTCTCTCACGTCGTACTTGTGCACGTGTCCAATTTTCTTGTCTTGGTTTAAGATGCCTAAGAACAATGACAGTATTTTCTCTGTCTTTATAATGATCTTCCCCACTTCTCACCTAACCTGGCACTTAGCCCTGCTCAGGAAAGATGAGTGAAAGACTTAAACAGTGAATAAACCCTTTCTCCAGCTTCTCCATTCTCTGATCCGCGGGGCCTGTTGGTCATTGAGCTGCGTGGCCGGGTAGTCCTAGGACCACAGATCTGCTGTGGGTTAATTGGAAATCCTCTCGGCCCCTGCTTTTGTTGGGAGAGATCAGAAAGTTCTCCTTCTGGTCCTCCTTCCCTCCCTCGAGGTTCACCTTTCTGCAGTGCAGGTCACACAGAAAGCTCTAAACTGGGCACGAACACGCCCATGTGTTGTTTTACCATATGCAGCCTTCACATTTTACTTCCTCAGAAAATGTGATATTTCTGGTACTTGATATAACTGAGAAAAAAGTAGAATTTCAAGAAGTATAGTTGTTTTTTTTTTTTTGAGGGGGAACCCTCTAGTGGTCTGCTTCTTCAAATGGAGCTAGAAGGTTAGCTCTTTTTTAAGATGAGACAAAAATCTCCTGATTTTAGTCTTTTTTTTTTTTTGGAGACAGTGTCTCACTTTTTTGTCCGGGCTAGAGTGAGTGCCGTGGCATCAGCCTAGCTCACAGCAACCTCAAACTCCTGGGCTTAAGCGATCCTACTGCCTCAGCCTCCCAAGTAGCTGGGACTACAGGCATGCGCCACCACGCCCGGCTAATTTTTGCCATATATATTTTAGTTGGCCAGATAATTTCTTTCTATTTTTTTAGTAGAGACGGGGTCTCGCTCTTGCTCAGGCCGGTCTCGAACTCCTGACCTCGAGCGATCCACCCGCCTCGGCCTCCCAGAGTGCTAGGATTACAGGCGTGAGCCACTGCGCCCGGCCCTGATTTTAGTCTTAATAACATTAAAATTATTCTAATATGTTTCTTTTCTTCTTTTCCTTCCTCTCTTTCTTCACTTCCCCTGGGTCCTTAACAAACGCTTCTTAGCATTATCCATTGTCTTGAGAGGTTTAAATGCTTGTCTAACTTGGTCTGAGTCTCCCCTCATCACTACCATCACTAGTGTTTTTCCTGAATCTTGCAGCCTTTTCTCTTTTTGCCCTTGCGGCTTGTTTGGGAAGCAGTTTCCAGAGAACTTTCCTCTCTCGCTGAACGGCAGTAATTGGGCTGGCGTCCCACGGGGGAGGTTCTGGAGACTCCCAGTCCCTATAAACTAGCCTGGCGTTTTAAGGTCTTCGGAATGGTGATCTGAGGGGGAGCTTTCCCCTGAAAGAGGTTTAGAAGAGGCTCTAGGACAGACGGGGTGTGGCAGGAGGGGGTCAGCTGAAGTGATACTGTCCCCAGAGCACGCGGTTCAGGCCCCGGGACAGTCAAGGTCGGGCTGAGCTGAGGTTGCAGGAGGAGCGGAGGCCACTCGGGGACCCCTGGGCTTGCTGGGGAGGCTGCACCGCATGCAGCTGGCGTGGCAGCAAGTCAGGACATGTCTCCGGATCCTTCCTGGTGTGAGGAAGGCGCCCGAGCCTTTTGGCCGACTCGGGTTATGTGCGAGAGTTGCAGGGTCTGTTACAGCCGGGCTGGGGCTGTTTCATCTGTGACCTTCCCAAAGCTGCACTTTCCGATTAGCTTCTGGGTCTGTGCCTGGCCTTCCCAGCATGCTGGGGCGAGCCTCAGTGTGTTTTCCTAAGGAGTCCTTTGAAAGCTTTTTCCTGCTCTTTCCCCACAAATCAGCTTGTGAAAGGGAGTGGAAGGAGCATCAATCCCTTTCTTTTCTTCTTCGCTGATTCAACCCAGCACCAGGTACTGTCAAGTCTGGGAAGACAGGCGGGTGGTGAAGCCCAGGTGCTCAGTCTGGGTGGACAGAGGCGTGGAGGGAGAGGTTTGCTCGCTCGGCCCCTCTGCGAGGCTGAAAGAACTGATTTGTTGCGTGCAAGGAAAGAGATGCATATTGAATTCTGCAACCTTGTTCTCCTCAACGTAGAGGATGTAATTATAACATGCACTGAAGATTCCCAGACATTTAGTATTCTGGATCTATAACTTCATAACAGGAACAAATTACATGAAGAAAAATTATTTTTTTGTTCTGTCAGTGAGCCGGGCAAATGCTTTATGACCTTATCTTTCCTTTGGACTCATGTCAGCAGCCGAGCCAGCTTGCGAGTTGACTGTGCAGAGGAATAGATTCAGGATGTTGTTTGCAGAACTTGCCTTTGCCAGTGTCAGAATCTCACGTTTTCGAAAAGGTATTAATAAGGTTAAGTAAGACGGCATAGAGGAAAGTAGGTCTTTACGGGAGCATTGCTTTGTGCTTCAGTTATTCCTTCATTTCACAAAGCTCCCTGCCACCACAGTGGTTATGGAAAAATAACGGTGTTGTAAATGGGTATGAAGACTGAAATCTCACACACACGCGCGCGCACACACACACACACGCACACTCATGCACACACACATACACGCACACACACACATATACTCACACGCACACACACTCACACACACTCATACACGCACACACACACCCCGGCATGTGCCGAGCACCTTGAGCTCAAGGCCGGGTGTGTCACATGTGTCACCAATGCTCAGCACATGCTGGGGAAGGGGCTGTCCCTGTTCCAGGCACGGGAGGAAGAGGCAAACGTGGAGGGCACTTACGCAACTTGTCCCCTCAGGGTGTGTCACGCTGTGCACTTTGGACCACCCCCTGGAGTTTCTGCTGTGGCTTTGACATTGAGCGCTGGAGCCTCCCTGCCACAGTTCTTCGTTATCTCCATAATTCTCAAGTTTACTGTGAATTGGAGAGTCCCTTGCTTGATTTTATCTCTCGAGTTAGATGATCGATTCACAGGATCAGAGAGCTCACAGGTACCACAGAGATCAGCTAACAAAGCTTTCTCATGCTACAGATGAAAAACGTTGGTGATTGACAGGTGGTTATCATGATTGATTTTTGTGGTCTCCGTCTGAAAGGTGTTGTGATCGCAAATGTTTTGGAAATGACAGTTAAGGTTTCTTGGTAGTAACAAAAAAACAAGCTCTTATTTTAATGCAGTGAAATGTCTAGATTTTAGAAGCAGTCTTCTATGATAACTTAATAAAATAAAGTTCATTTCAAGTTGTTTTATACAGTCTTTAAATTTGACTTTATTTAAGATATAAGTGCTTCATTAGATATTTTAAATACTTATTTGCTTTCTGATGACAAAAATAAAAATGTTTTATTGGTGAAAATTTGGAAAATAGAAAAGTATACAAGGAGGAAAAAAAAATCACCATTAATCCCAGTACTCTGAGAACCATTGCTAGCCTTCTTTCAGTTTTGGGTGGAGGGGTGGCTGTAGCCAGCCAGCTAAATAGATAAATGGCAATACGAGAGATAGGTTTTAACGTAATTGAAATTATGCTGTTTTATGTCTTGCCTTTTTGCATAGCATTTTACTGTGAATAGTTCCCTTGCCTACTCTTGGAGAACACGATTCCCTAATAGGAGGCATTTGTGTGAAGCTTCCAGTTTTCATTAAAATATTTCCAATTTCACTATATGGAACAATAGGTAGAATTCCTTGTATTTCAGCCTGAGAAGAACCCAGCGAAAGTGGTGTCGTCAGGCCATGTCACTGTGATAGAGGAGGGGCTGGGGCTGAGAAAGATTAAGTCACTTACTCGAGGGCCCCAAGGCAGGAGGTGCTGAGCGGGGGCTGCGAACCTGTGTGTGGCCAAGTGAGTTCTCAGTGGGTCCCACTCGGCGCTTACGTGCATTGTTGCCTCGTGGTCCCAGCACGTCTGTCTGGAGGGAGGATCCGTAACAGTGTGAGGACTGGGCTCCCAAATAACTGGACGATCGTGACCACCTGTGACTGTCATTGTGGCAGCCGTAGCACAGATGATTAGTAATCCGTAATGTCAGTCCTGGCGTGCTGACAGCCCGTCTGCAACTGGCAGGATGCCGGAGCCCTGACTTGCGTAGGGGAGACCAGGCTCCTTTGTGTTTGATAGACGTGAAGAATTATTCTGGGTGCTGGTCCGAGGAGAAGCAAACAGCTGTTTATTTTCTGTGCTTCTCGGTGACACCTACAGTTACAGTCCCCAGGTTGTATTGAGGTGACTGTGTACCAAGAATGTGTGACGTTTTCAACAGAAGTCCGATATGATTTGTGCTGAATCAGATATCATCACAGGCTAGATTTAACAGAGGCAAAGGAGAGTAGGCTCCAATATTTAAGAAAACTTAAAAAAAATTTTATTCATTAGGCTAATTTTTTTTCTATATCTTGTGATAGGCCGCCATTATTCCAGTCTGTCACTGAGAACATACGTCTTTGACGGCTGCTTCCCTGAGCAGTCGGTGTGTTTGTGGCTGTTTGTGTTTATGTTTCGGGTTCACCTGAAGCACCCGAGGGTGACTCAGTTGTACTTGTGGCACTTGGTGAATCCTGTGATAACTCAAACCAGGGGTCTGCTGGGTCACTGATACAATGCTGGCTTTGAGAACATGGTGTCCAAGTGTAAAGTGGATCTGGAACATTCTGCACGTGTATACGGGCACCCTCCCCGGGAGGGACCTGGCTCTGCAGTTTGTGGGAGAACTGGGTGGACAGGTGCCGCCTGTGGGCTGTCACACACTTTCCCCGGGACCCTGAGATCCCTGGAACACGGGAGAGAAGGAGAGAGAATGAAGGAATAATACGGGAACTAATCAGGATGAAAAGCAAAGTCAGAGAAAGGAAACAGGATGCTACTCAGACTGATATAACTCTTATGAAGAACACAGTAAATATATGTATTTTTACTTTGGGCTTTATAAAATTTTTAAAATGATGAGATCAGGATTATTTTTATTTATTTATTTATTTTGCGTTTTTCTGAAATTTCCAAGCACATAATCTTAGGGGTCACAGAAAGAAAAGTCGATTTATAAGTGGGTCTCTGACTTGGGACATTGCAAGTCCTGTCTCAACCTTGCGAGCTCAGAGCCTTGTTCCGCCTCTGCCGAGTTCCAGCCTTGGTTTGCGTCAGAACACGCTGTTTCTTGTGGCTGATCGAAAGCCTGTGTTCTGTCACTAATGTTTCCCTTTTTCCTCGCTGACACCCAGCACGGAACCGAGTGGGCGTCTCCCCCGTGCAGCGTGTGCTCCTGCGCCCACGGGGAGGTCCGCTGCGCCCCCGGGCCGTGCCCCCCGCTGTCGTGTGGACCCCGGGAGCTGGCCTTCATCCCCGAAGGGAGCTGCTGCCCCATCTGCGTGGGGCCTGGGGGTGAGTAAGAGCTGCAGGGAGGCGCCGTCTCGCCTTTGGGGCTCCCATGTTGACACCCAGCTCTTCCCCTTCTTGCTCACTGTGGTTGGATGATCCTTGTTAGACCAAGGTGCAGCTTTGCACCTGGCAGGGAGAGCGTTTCAGAGGGTGAGATTGGAGCAAATGATGCAGAGCATGGAGCCCCCAGCACAGGCCTCCTCCCCTGCCCTGGGCCCTGACCCCGCCTGCCCACGCAGTCAGCCCTGGGACCAACCCTGCGATTCCCCCGGTAACCACACTGCTTTGCCCTTCCAGAGCCCTGTTCCTACGAAGGCCGTGTGTTTCAGGACGGGGAAGACTGGCAGCTGAGCCCGTGCGCCAAGTGTGTGTGCAGAGATGGGGTTGCCCAGTGCTTCACGGCCCAGTGCCAGCCTCTGTTCTGCGACCAGGTAAGGACGACAACCTCAGGATGGTCCTTTGCAGGCTGTAACCTCACTGTTGAGGAACTTGGAGTCTCTTCTGAGATTCTGTCACATTGTCCTTACACTTTTGGAGATTGTCCTTATACCTCTGAAACACGGCTTCTACCCTTGGAAGCCACAGATGGGTCTAGTTACCAGTTACATTAACAAAACTGAGCCTGAGAGTGCACAGGAGGGAGGGTCCAGCTCTGATTGCAGATGTTCTAAACTGCCAGGCTGAACATCTGGAAAATTTAGGAATATGATCAGGTTTCTTACTGTCTTTCAATACGTAGATATAGTGTGCTTTTTAAAGACGTGTGCATGTCTTTGAACATGATCATCCAAATGTATGTAATTTAATTCTTTGGGGGTAATGCTTCAAATTGTCAAACAGTTTTCTCTGGGGATGTTTAAGGTGGTGGGATCTTGTTCTTCACTTAAAGCAGATCTGATTTGCAGAACACTGGGGTCTTCACACCAATTTGGAAGAGAAAATCAGCTGCAAATAAATGTATACATGGCATTTTATAGTTTCTTACTCTTCTAGAAGCTCCTGTGGAGGTGCCGTGGCAGTCGACAGATAACTACAGAAAGAGTTTGCCTCCAGCCAAAAAATAGCTCATTTTTGATCTAAGGAAAAGCTGGAAGCCAACACTGAGTTGATACAGAGCAGTACTTTGTGTCCAATAAAACAAAATCAATAACATGGCATATTGTGACAATTGGACAGTATTTTAAAGGTGACAAAAGGCAATTAGACTAGAAATGCAAAATGCCAAATACAGGGGAAATATGTCTATTAATAGCAGAAAGACTCGACTGTTTGCCGCACCGACCACATACTGTGCTCACGTCTCGTGTCCCGGTTTGTCACCGGGCACATCCTTGGTTCAGGATCACAGATGGTCCCTGGCGGAGCTGTGCGGCCTCTCTCGGTGCTGCTCCTGCGTTTGGAGGGTGCTGTAGTGTCGGAGCATCTTGATTCAGCCCATTCAGGGTTTCGTCCCCTTGTGTAGTAATTAACAGTTTGCTTAATCACCCGTATCAGGAAGGGAGGGGGCGGAGGACCGGAGGGAACCTCCTCCGGGAATCTCCTGCTTTGCATCTTCAGAAGCATAGTCACAGACTGCAGACTAGGGGACCAGACCTTGGGGATAACGGAAAGTGCTGTTTCTCATCTTAAAAACATTAAACATAAACTCTTGCTTCATGCACAGTATTCACTTACAGTTTGCACCGATGCATATAATTAATGTGAAAAGATGAAATTTGGTACCATACTTTAGAGCTAATTAATATGCAAGCATTCTGAAGACTTGGAAATAGATTGATTTTAATCGCTCTTGTATCATCATTAAGTCTATATTTTTGCCATGACATATTTTTTTTAGAAACCCAACTGTCAGATCATTTAGAACCGTTTTTCCTGATTTAATGTAACTGTTGAATGTTGGATGTTCGGAGGATGCAGAGGGAGCTATATAATCAGTGCTGCTCATAGAACAATCACCCTACTTTATGAGCACCAGCACCAGCACCACATTTTGGGTGTTTAATAGGTACTTTGTAATTCTCATAACAACCTTACGAAGTAGTAGCTGTTGTCATCATTTCCATTTTGTAGCTGATAAAACTGAGGTTCAGAAAGGAAACGTAACCTGATTTAGTTACTATAGTTAAGAAGTGTCAACACATCTGAGGCAGTTCTTTCTCACAGCCTCAGGAGGCCACACCTGACCACGCCTTTAACTATCATGCTATGCTGCCTCCCAAAATGATTAATTATGTACCATTGTGTATAATAATAATCACAATAATAACATTTGCTAACATTATGAAGCATAATTTCAAGCATTTTATATGCATTTGTTCATTAAATATAAGGAAATCACAAGTAATTCAGTAGAAGTGTATTTCCAGGGCTTGAACTCTAGAAAAATTTTCTACCCGTCTTCAAAGATTTTCATCTTTTTTTAATGTAAGGGGTTTTTTTAATTACAAATGGAATTTGTACTCATTAAGGAAAGTTTGGAAAATGTAGATAAGCGTAAAGGAAACCAGTCGCCCGTATTTCCACCATTCGAAGAGACCATGATAGATTTTGGGGGGGCTGGGGGGTAATTAATTCCATCCTTTGGTAGGCAAATGTGGGTATGCTTGTTTGCATAGTAATGAATATAATGATGTTTTAGAAGTTGGTGATAATTTCTGACAAAATGAGGAATTCCTATGTTCAAATCGGGTCATTCTCTCAAGAAGGGACGTGAATTCGTGCTGACATCGCCTGCTCTGAGCTTCGTGCAGACGCCTTGTGGACAGAGCCGCTGGGAGGCTCGTTAAGACGGTCTGATGAGGGTTGTTCGTGACAGTTATTACCACTCGTTTTTTCCTCCCTATTCCTCATATTGATTAATCTGAGTAGTTTGAACTTCACCTTGGATATTTTTTCAAGCAGAGTAGGTGATTGGTAAGTCTTCTGAGTGTCTAAGTGTTTGAGAATTATTTTCATGTTGCCTTCGTTCCTGGAAGACAGTCTGGAGGGATTTAACGTTTGGAAGGATCATGATCCCTTCCCGTCCCAACCCTACAGGCGGCTTTCCACTGAGTTCTAGAGCTTGGTGCCGTGGAGGAGAAGTCTGAGGTGCAGCTGCTTTTTGTTCTGTCACGTGCAGCTCGATTTACGTGGGTGTACTCTTGTAGGATGTCGCTTTACCTTTATAATTCAGTGTCCTTCGGGATAACCTCTAGGTGAGGTTTCTTTTCATGTGTCTTACCTAGGATTTTGTGGAGCCCCTTGAGACAGGATTACAGCTTTTGAGATGTTTCCTCCAGTTCTGGCTTTGATGAATCATGTCTGTTCCAATTCTCATTTCTCCAGAAATATCTACGACTGTTAGGTTGCTCCCCTTTCTTTCCCCTCTTTATAATCATGTTCTCTTTCACCATTTTGCAGTTTGGGTCTTTCCTCTGCTGGGGAGAGTTTCTTAAGTTTATATTTAGTACCTCCAATGCTGATTTTAATTTGAAAATTTTGCTTTAATTTTCTTTTAATTCTTATTTCTCCTATGATTGGTTCTTCTAGTTTTTAAAAAATCCCAATGTTTATTCCTTATTTATTGCTTCCTGCTTCTGTTTAATAAAGATTGCATATTCTTGCATCTTACTGAATTTGCAAAATAGCTTTTTTGGGGGGTTGGGGGAGATGGGGATCTTGCTATGTTGCCCAGTCTGGTCTTGAACTCCTGGGCTCAAGGGATCCTACTGCCTCAATCTCTGTAGTAGCTGAGATTACAGGTGTTAGTCCCTGCGTCCAACTTGCAAAATGGCTTTTAAACACTTTCAGATCCTACAGTAAATAGCGTTCAGAAATCTGCTGCTTCTCTGAATATTCAGAATGTTATTTCTTTCTCTTTGATGGGGTTCAGGACACGCTACCCCAAAATATAGCACCTTGGCATATTGCATATTTTAAGCAGAAAGAATCTGAGCAAACAGCAGTAGCAGGAAGGTCACTGACCTCCGCCCACCCCCTTCTCCCCTGAAGTAGGTCATAAAACCTAGGGAGGATTTTCAGACCTTGTCCTGAAGCCCGTTGTAGTTGTAAGACTCACCTGTGAGAGGCGCTCTCCCTGACTCAGGACAGAAGGAGCATCCTTGTCTCCAAATACAGAGGGACATGGAGAAGAATCTGGACAGACAGGCCTTGCTGCATTTCTCTCATTACCATTGCAGCACACTCTGCCCTGTTGTTTCTCCATGGCTGTCCATTCTTCAGCAAAGCTACTGTGAAAAACACTCAAGTTTAATTGTTTTCTTTCGTGTTAAGGACCTCAGTGCTCACACATGAATGTGCAGATTTATATAAAGATGCAAAAGAATAGTGAAGTAGCTTATCCTGAGAAGGATGCCTTCACTTTTGAGTTTAGAGGTGACAAGCGGGAGTATGAATGTTCCTAAGCCTCAGTCTGGCTGGTGCTCTGAGTGCCAACACCAGGCATTTACCGTCACCAGGTCACCTGTGTGATCACAGGGAAGTTACACAACCTCTCTGGTCTTTACTGTTCTCATGTAAAGCAAGGATAACAGCGTCTGCTTCATGGGGTCATATAAAGCACTTAGGACAGTTCCTGGTAAAAACCAAGTACCATGTTTATTATCATTTGTGCTTTATTTGTTTTTGGAGGGGGACAAGACTGGAGGCATGTGCAGACTTCTCAAGGGTCACACTGGCCTTGGAAGTGCCCATTCCTGTCACAGCCCAGGTGACTAACAGACGCTGAGTGAGAGGAAGTGGCTGCTGAGGGTGCTTGAGGCACAGGATTTAGCTGGGTGTGAATAAAGTTTCCCACTGTTGTGGGTTTTGTTAATATCTCTTTTTGACGGATTGTTCCTTTTTTGGGTACGAAGGATGAAACTGTCGTCCGCCTGCCGGGAAGATGTTGCCCACAGTGCTCGGCGCGACTCTGCTCCGCGGCTGGCCAGGTGCACGAGGTAACGTCGATGTCCCCACGCGGGCCTTGTGACACGTGTCTCACATGTCTGCCTCCGCCCTTCCTGCCACCAGCCCCCACCCGCACGTCTGACTCTGCCAGGACCAGCGACTCAGTACACGAGTGGCTTGTTTCTTCTCTTCACGGGAAGCCCCTATGCAAAGATCAGGCTGAAGGGTTGGAAACATAAAGGAAGGTGCTGGCCAGCAGCGCCTGGTCGTGAGCCTTGGTGAACTCGCCGCTCCCACGTCCTGAGGGGGGAAGGAGGCCTCCCCTGGTCTCCCTCAGTGTGCGCAGGGCTTTATGGCTCTGGGGGTCCGTCTGCGTGGGCTGGCCCTGACGCGCGATACCCAGAGACGATCCCGCCCGACGCCCGCCCTTACACCGCGGTGGCAGCAGAGGGGGAGGGAGGGGCTGCCCCACAGGGTCACCAGCCAAAGCCGAGGTCAGCAAATCCAATGAGTGAATGTTCTGCCTTAGCAGCGCCCAGCGGAGCCAAAGATTACCTTATTCAAAAGCAAAGAACACGGAAAACACACTCAGCTACTTCCCTTACTTGCCAGCCACTCTAAGAAAGACTAAATGGGAACTAGGATTGTGACTCTCGGTAGAGAATCTGGAACTGAGAATTAGGGGACGGGCATCTCGCAAATTCTAGACAGGTGTCCTGAAGTCTGAATGAAAATGCCTGATTGGGAAAGGACTTTTACGTGCTAGATCTGTGCTGTCAGACGCAGCAGCTGCACATGCGGCTTGGATTGTGTGTTCACTGGACAGGATTGTGCCAGACTCATTCCTCTCTGAAGGGCCAGGCTTGGTGTCTGCTAGGGCGTTTTTGCCTACAAGTGACAGAAACCTCGCTCTGAAAGTGGCCGCAGGGGGGACACTCACTATCTCGCATAACCAGAAGTCCAGAGGCAGCTGCAGGCAGCTCCGTTCCGGGCTCGGGGATGTCTCAGGGGTCTGTCCGCCCTGCCGTCCCCAACACGCTGGCGTGTGCCCTTCCTCCCGCCCCTCCCGTCCTCGCGGTGGCTGCATCCACTGCAGGCGGCTCGTTCCCGCACAGCTATTGCTCAGGGCTGCTGGGGAGGGTGGGCTTTTCTCCTCATAGGTGGGGGGAATCTTTTCCTTGACCCCCACCAGGCGAGCACACTTCTTGTGAGGTCCCCTCAGGACGGACGGGGACAGTGTCCGCTCCCTTGCTGGACGGGAGGCAGGAGCCCGCAGTCCTGGCAGAGAAGAGCTGAGCAGTGGTCACTGACAGGCCAGCGGCGGGTCCTCCTGTCCCTCTCCGTGTCCCCGCGGCCCCCGTGTGCTGGGCTCAGAGAGGGCCCTCGACACAGCTGTGCCGTGGCCACAGAGAATGAAAATCAAGGCAAAGTTCTCTTTGGACGCTTACGGACTTTTTTCTTAGAGGCTGTTTCCATCCAAATGTTACCATTTCTCAAGAGCACGTTGGACGTAGCTCAGTTAACGAATGCGCTAAGCTGGGAGTCTTAACGCGTCTGCGCTGCTGTAGGATGAAGGCGATACCTGATTTTCCGCTTTCTTTTTTCCTTCCGTGGCTCAGCACGGCGAGCAGTGGAGTGAAGACGCCTGCACCACGTGCGTGTGTGACCGGGGCCAGGCCAGGTGCCACCGACAGGCCTGCCCTCCGCTGAGCTGCGGACAGGTACTGGAGAGCTTGACGCCTCATCTGGGGCTGTGTAGGAAACGCACGTCGTGGTCCAGTGTGTCCTGTGAGGGTTGGAGAGTCTTGTCGTGTTCAGTGTTGGGTAAAGACCTGCCAGGCTGCCTCCCGGGACGGAAGGCCGGGGCCCCTGCGGGTGAGGGTGGGGGTGGGGGGCAGCCGTGCACAGCGCTGCTGTTCTGGTCCCTCTGCCGCGCTGGCTCTGGCATTGCCCTGTCCCCCGATGCCTGTCCCCTCCCACCACTCTCCCTGCCTCCTCAGGGCCAGAGCCGGGCTCGGCGCCCCGGGCACTGCTGCGAGGAGTGTGTGTCATCCGCCGGAAGCTGCTCGCACCAGGGGGTCGTGCGGTACCAGGACGAAGTGTGGACAGTCCTGGCCTGTGAGTTCTGCACGTGTGACCGCGGCCGCGTGACCTGCCAGCATGCGGAGTGTGCTGCAGTGGCGTGTGCGCAGGTAGGACGCCAGACGTTTCCATCTGGACGGCAGTGACCGTCTGACGGGTGGGTGGGCCGCACCTGAGCCTCCTTCCCGGCAGTGGAACAGGTGGCAGACTGACGGCTCACGCTTCACGGGACCTTCTGGCGCAGAGATATCTGTGGTGTGACGGGAATGTCACTGCTCTATCGTTCGGGCCAGCTGGGAACAGCCCCGGGCGCTGTTAGCTCTCGGTGCGTCTGGTCAGATGGGAAGCCCCAGGCCAGGGACGAGCGAGGGAAGAACGTGACACGGGGCGTCGGCCAATCGGGCAGCGTAGCTGGACCTCGTGGCTGGTGGCCTGCCTAGCTGGCCCGGCCGTGACACAGGGCTGCAGGTGGCCTGGCCGGGGTCCGGCCGCAGGCCCCTGGCAGCGTTTGGGAGGAAGGGGAGCCAGCACCTCGGCTGCTCCTGTGGGTCAGGGAAGAAATAAAATGGTTTTTGTTTTTAGGAGAGAGCAAGGGGGACCTCATGAACAATTAGCTCTGTTGACCTCTGTTGACTAGTGCTGCCTGCAGAGTTTCTAGAAGCTTCTAACAAAGCAGCCTCTGTTTGGCCTACAGATGTATTGTATATCGTAAGGAAATTATTTTTTCTCCCCTTTGAACTTGGTTTTGAGCCATTGCAAAACAGATTGCTTTTAAGTTGTCCTCTGTTGCCACTCCCATCCGCCCACCAGCTTCCCTCCAGGCCGTGGACTCAGGATGGGAGCTCGAGGGAGCCCAGGTCCCCTGTGAGGGCGTTGTTCTCCCCAGTTCTGCCCCCACGTCTCGGCTCCTCCCGACCTGGGGAGGAACAACCTTCCACACAAGGCTGTTATTTTTCACTTCGCCTCCTGCTTGTGGGTCTTGGCGAAGATGAGACGTGTTTGGGTAAAGAGGGTCTTGCGGTTTTGCAGATTCATACCCCCCCCCACCTCTCACTTCTCTTCTGTCTTTACGTCACGGGGGTCGGCACGTTGGAGGAAGGTGAGAAGGGAACCTCACCAGGGCCTCTTCCTCCCCTCGGGCTGAGGCCAGGCTTCCGTGCCCGGGCAGTTCACCCGTGGGATGCCGGGTTATTCTCCAAAGTGTTAACTTATCAGCTGTCCTAGGAATCATGGGAATGTGGGAGCGGAGATCCTGGCAGTGTAGACCCTCTAACCAGTTGCTTCCAGTCAGATCTGAACAGTCTCAGTCCCAGAAAATAATTCAGCCCGTTATCCCCTAAGCCCCAGCACCTGTCTGTCCACTGCTGTGCCCCGTGACCCCTACCTGTGGGGGCACAGGCCAGTCCTTCTCTGTTCGTAGGAAAAGTGGGGAGCACCTGCCAGAGTGGGGGGCACCTCAGCGTTCTCGAGTCACCCCAGGACACTACCCGTCCCTGTCCAGCCCCTCCCCTGCCATCTTTCTCTTCGTGGATCCGGGATTTCCCACGCCGGTCGCCTCTCTCTGCAGACCTTCACTCAGCTAAACCGCTTTCTTCCAGTTACCTGCATGGTTCCCAGATTGTTTGAGCCACTAGGTTCTAAACTGGAAATCTACCAGAAGTGAAATTTCACCCAGAATTGAACCTGAGGGACAGTACCCCTCAGCCTTCTCTCTCCTGTCAGTGACCTTGTGGAAGCCTCATGCAGCAGCTTCCAAACTTCTGCTTAGCTTATGTCACTGATGGCAAAAAAACAAATGAATAAAAAAGACACATTCTAGCATTCTCAGGCTTTGGGGGAAATCAGATGTGTAAACAGAAATTATGATACCGGGTGGCAGCCAGCGATTACGGAAATAGGAGTGAAAATGCACGGGGAGCTCCCGGAGGAAATGACCCTTCTGCCAAGGGCACGTGTGTTACGGCTGGTGCTTTACTCAGTTCTACCCCACCTGCCTGCCGCCTCCTGTAAATACCTGGGTGGTTTGATTCCTCGTCTTGGACACCAAGGGTATGCGCATCACCAAAACTGCAGAGAAGCAGAATTCTAGAAGAGGCAACATCGTGCAGCTTTCACCATGGTGATCGTTATCCGTGGTTATCAATAGCAAGGTTCTGAGCAGCATGGGAATCAGCCTACACGTTTTCTTTGTTAAAAAAGGAGAAAAAGGCACGACTCTTGTCTTTGCTATCTCACACCAAATCCCTACACGTAGAAACAAAAAATAAATCAATGGTAGAGTAGCACAATAGGATGGTTTCTATTTTTCTATAATTTACGATGTCTTTGAACATGAATTCAGGTGCAGTAAAATTATCTTTTTGAATAAAGGACCTTGCATTCACATCAGAGGCATGAAACGGTGAGGGGGCTTGAAGCTTATGGTAAAGTGTGTGGAGAAGGGTGGTGGGCCGCAAACGCCAGGTGCCTTTTCCTTCCCCAGTGGGGCAGACGCCCCCCGGAGAGGGTTTCCTTTCCAGTGGGCAGATGAGTCTCAGCGCGGTCTTTGGTCTGGACGTAGGTACGGTTCCGTGGGGAAGGGCGGCACCTTCTGACTGGCCTACGCAGCAGAATCCTTTTAGAAAGAAAATGAGTTTTGTTCCACAAAGCCATTGTGCTCAAAGCAAAAGTCAAATGCTAATTGGAACGAGCCCCCTGTCACCAGAGAACTGACTGTTTGGGCCATGGAGGCGTCTGCCGTAAACAGCAGCTCTGTCACCAAAACTGAGTCCTGGCTCCGCAAGAGCAGGCCTGGCTGTCATTCGCAGCAGTGTTTGCGGGCTCACAACCGCCTTCTCTGCTTGTCTGGGCGGCGCGGGCTCCCTGTTCTGTGTTGTCCGTCTGTGTGGTAGCTGGCAGTCAAGAATCTCTCACGCATTGTGTTTTCAACAGACGGACATATACTCTGTCTTATTTCAGAACATTGTTGTAAGTGACTTAGCTTACATGCATATAAACCCCTTTATGTGCTTTGGAAGCAAACTCAGTGTGTTTCTGGGTTATGCCTTCGCCACCAGCCAATTGTCACGTTTCTGCGAAACAATCTATATGTAAATACACCTTCTCTCCCTGGCATCCACACAGCTCCCTGCCGGCCTCTGATTGACACGAAATTTTGATGGGCGGAAATCTGTACAACTCTCTTCTCTTTGAAATATCTTTTTAGACACTATAAAAAGTTATAATCATTTATGTATTTCTGTGTTGCTTTTAAAAGCTTATATTTTCCCTCATTAAAATAATGCATATTCATTCTAGAAAATTTTGAAGACTCAAGAAGAGTGGAAAAGAGATGGAAAAACCTGTCCACGGTGATAGCACAGCCTTCCAGGGCGTCCAAGGCAGCAAATGCTTCCAAAATACTTGTCTTTAGTGCAGTGTTTGTGTTGAAACATAAAATACCATTGTGATTATTCTGTTTATGCAAATTTACATTATTCATTTTCATTTAACATGGCTTTTGTCCTTTTAAATATAATATAGACCCCCAATTAAATATTAACTACTTAGAGAAATGAAACATTACCACTCTTTAGAAAGTAGATATATCATTAGAAAGTGGGAAGTGCTTTAAAAAATACTGTTTAGCCTATAGATATATGTTAGTGTATAATACTAGCTTATAGATGAGATGTTTGTGAATATATATGAAAAATTGTAAACAGAGATTGTATTTTTAACAGCAGATTCCCTGGCAGATAGGACTTCAGTGAATTACACTTTCTAAATTATGGAATTCAGAATTATTAAAACACAGCAAACATTTATTATTTTGTAATAAGAAATAAAAATTTTAAAGTGTTGATGTTGAGAAATGAAAGTAATAAGATTTTGAAAGTTAAACATCAACCCTCCAAATGTGGCATAATTTTATAATTTTAAAAATAGTTTTGATGTGAGTTGGCCAGCAGTAAGAATTTCAGAAGATGGAGTAAAAATTAGTTTTCTGCCATTTAATTTATGCCTGAGACTACATCTGCAAATGAAGGGATGTCTGATTTTGTATTCAGGGAAAGACGTTGGTTTGATTTGAGCACTGTTAATGAAACCAAAGTCACAAGTTCCAACCTTATATCTTCAAGATACCGTGATGCTTTTCTGAAACTCATAATTTTCCAAGACTATGACACTGATCTTGGCCATGCTGCTTATTCATGGAGCTCTTGGTCATGGGTGGAAATTACAGACGGATCAGAGAGGAGGGGTCATCGGAGCAGGGAGGCAAAGGCACTGGGAGGGTGTGCTGCGTGGACCCGACTCTCCTCAGGAAGGCAGCCCAGGGAGATGACAGGGGGGCTGCGGAGCTTTCTCATTCCAGTCAGGGCGCCCAGCTGCTTCTCAATTTAGCGCTGCCACCTGAAGATGTTAATTTGATCTGTGCCACTGCAACCCTTATTTCTGCAGGGTGAAGAATTAATTCACTTAGATGGGAAGTGCTGTCCTGAATGCATTTCAAGGAATGGCTATTGTGTTTATGAAGAAAATGGAGACTTGGTGAGTATCAAGCTAACAACTGAAAACCGTTAATTCGTTCAAAAGTAATCTCACGGGGAGACGTTACCTGCTCATCTCTCTCTCTCATCCGTCTGTTCAGCAATGGTGCTGCACACCTACTGTGCGCCTGGTGCTGGGACACAGAGTCCCTGCTCTCGCCGTGTGGTGTCAGTGCCCAGAGAGCAACAGGCGTGTGCAGGGTGAGGAGCAGGAGCCAGAAGAGTAAAGCAGCACAAGGCATCTGGAGAGCGGCTGGGCGGGAGGGCGCAGGCGGGTGGGCTGTGGTCTTTTATACAACATGAACGAGGAGTCCGCCCCGTGGAGGAACGGGAGCGAAGCCTGAAGGCAGTGAGGAAGTGAGCCACGTGGACATATGGGGGAAACATTCCAGGAAGGGAGTCAGCAGGTGCAAAGGCCCTGAGGCAGGAGTGTGTGTGGCATGTTCAGGAAACAGCAAGACGTCAAGTGCGGCTGGAACAGAGTGATTGAGGGGGAGAAGCTGCAGGTGAGGCCTCGCAGCAGCCTGGAAGGCAGCGCTTTGCCCCGAGGCAGAGGGGGCTTTGGGCAGAGCAGTGCTGTGGTCACTTTCTCATGGAAGGGCCACTCTGGCTGCCACGAGCGAGTGACAGACGGGGACTAGACTGGAGGTAGGTGGCCCAGTGGGAAAGGGGGACGGTGGCTTGGTTTAGGGAGTAGGTAGTGAATGTGGTAAGCAATGATCAGGCCCTAGATTTCCGTCGCAGGTAGACGTGGCAGGATTTTGTTGGATTCGATATGAGGCAAAACTCCATTTACTAAGGTTTTATTTCTCCCTGTGTTTGCACTTTTCCATTACCCAAAGGTAAGAATATTGACCTTAATTTCTTCAGTTTGCCCTATGTATTAACATGTAGTCCGTAGTTTTCATGTTGGCCGTTAGAACATTGATAAATTCATTGTGTTTTCCAAAATATGCCGGTTGATCACCAGGACAGCTGCTTCATTGACCGGTCAGAGCAGGGTCTGGTCCTCCCCGGCCCCCTGGGGAGGTGCTCCAGGACCCCCAGTGGGTGTCTGAAACCACGAGTGCTGCCAAACCCCACTGCTGCCCGCAGAAACACGGCCCGTTCATGTCTTGCACCCACAGATTTAATGCCTTTCTCGTCTTAACAAAGCACTTACCAGACACTGTGGCAACAACTTCTGCAGTCTGAGGTGCAACAGCAAAGCCAGCATGAATTTCTTTTTTCTTCTTCACAGTTTCATGGCTAGAAGATTCATTCTTACCATAGATCTCAGTGAGCATGGCACACAATTGTTTTCTTTCCTTATTAAGTCACGATTTTTCACTTAAAGGAAGCACTTGATGGCTTCCCTCTGGCATATCTGAGCTGCCGGCATCCCTGCTGCACCGTGGGGCGTTGTTAGGTGAAATAAAGTCTCCCTGGACACAGGCGCTGTGATGCCACGAAAGCCGATCTGGTGCCTGAGATGCTGCTAAGTGACAGCAGGCGGGTGGCGTCCGCAGCTGGATATGCCGGACACACGGAGGATTCACGTCCTGGGCAGGACGGTGTGATTTTATCACATTGCTCAGAACACTGTACAGTCTAAAACTGATGAATTGTTTATTTCTGGAATTTTTCATTTACTATTTTCCCACTGAGATTGACCGCAGGTAACTGAAACCTCAGAAAGCAAAACAGTGGTGAGAGGAGACTACGGTGTGAGAATAGGATTAAATGCTGTGGGGAACTGATTCCTCCACACTTTTTCTTTGTGATTTGGGTGAACTGTGTGTCACCCGGCCAGCGTTTCTGTGTACTCTGGGGAGGCCGCGTGGGGCAGGGCTGGCAGTGTGGACACTGGGTTCGAATCCCCACTTTGCCGTGTGCTGGGATCTTGGGCAAGTTACTTAGTCCTCCCTGTAAAATGGTGGTAGTTTTTGCTACTGTATCTGCAACAGTATCCACTGTCGGTGCTGTAGAGATGGTAAAGCACTTGGAACAGTGCCTGGCACATTTTAAAAAGCTAAAAACATTGGTATTATTATGCTGCTAGCATTGTTTCTTAGCAGCATTTCATAATTTAGTCGTTGTTTCTTAAGAATTTAGGAGATTAAAGGCTCCTTATAAATGTTAAATTCGTATTTTCTCAATCATGGTATCAATTTTCCCACTCATTTTTGGAGGCAAATTAGACCCAGTGGAATTAAAGAAAACCAAGTTGTTTTGAATAAGCACAGTTCTCCATAATACTCTGGTACCATGCCAAAGTGGAGACTTTGCCTTTACGGGTTTAGACCCCTTGACTGTGAACTGCTTCATACTGAGGGAAATTAAAGCCAAGGGCTCAAGCAGAAAGTCAGAGTAAGAATTCAAAAATACTTCTGAGGCGTGTTGTCTCTGTTTTATAGTTGTATGCTTTCCTTGTTTTTTTTTTTTTGTTTGTTTGTTTGTTTTTTTGAGACAGAGTCTCACTTTGTTGCCCAGGCTAGAGTGAGTGCCGTGGCATCAGCCTAGCTCACAGCAACCTCAAACTCCTGGGCTTAAGTGATCCTACTGCCTCAGCCTCCCGAGTAGCTGGGACTACAGGCATGCGCCACCACGCCCGGCTAGTTTTTTCTATATATATTTTTAGCTGTCCAAATCATTTCTTTCTATTTTTAGTAGAGACGGGGTCTCGCTCAGGCTGGTCTCGAACTCCTGACCTTGAGCGATCCACCCTCCTCGGCCTCCCAGAGTGCTAGGATTACAGGCGTGAGCCACCGCACCCGGCCTTCTTTCCTTGTTTTTGATAAGATAGATTTTATTTCTGTTCATAGTAAATGAATGAAGTTGCATGTTGCTTGGGGAAAAATTGGTAACTCCTAATGAAAACTGATGGTGTTTTTAGTGGTGTAATAAATACATTTCTCTTTGTTCCTAGATGCCCTCAAATGCTAGTGCAGTTAAACGGATTCCAGTAAGTACAGACTTTTAACTTGTGCATGAATCACTATAAAATTGTTGTCAGTAATGATCTGCGTGAACTGTCAGAGGGAAACTTAGTATTTCGCCTTAGTGTTTTTAACAGCCACATTTGATGGCATTGTGGTCAGGAATTAAGAATCTTAATGATAAATTAGACGTTGATCCATTGAACTTTTGGTCTTTAGCTTATGCTTTTATACAGTTGATAATGAATAATTCTCGAACTACAAGCTCCTACGTGTGTCCTTCCCTTTCCTTGTGATGATTTTCTCTTCCCAGTTTTTTTCTGGCCTCAGTTTAACAGTCAGTGGAATTTCCTGTACTGCAAAACGCTGAAGAAAGGGCTGCTTGGGTCTGTGAATGTTTTCCCCGAAAGGATGTTGGGTGTTCGTTCTCTCTAGGTTGTTTGCAGGGCAACGTCGAATGGTTTCTTTTAAAGGGGAAACACAAGCGTCTTTGTTCCCATGAGCAGTCGTACCGTTCTGGAGGTTCTAGAATAAGGGGCCAGGAAACCAGTTTGTCTTGATATGGGAGAAAAGCACTTCTGCCTTCTCGAGATAATGTTCCTCAGTTTTCTACTGTTTGCCTTTCAGTTTGCTAAATACTGTCACGTTAATCGTTTGGAATGTTGACATCAGTTAGCTTAGTACACAATTTTATCGAATTTTTGCTTTAAAATCTGCTGTTTTCTCTTGTTTTCCCTCTCTCATTCTGGTAGGAACCTCTGTGTCTTCCCTGAGAGCAAAAAGAAATTGCTTGTTATGATTCACTTTGGATTCTCTGTGAAAGTACTAATGTTTATTCCCATAATTTGCTTGGCTGAAAGGACTAGTTTGGTGTGGGAAAGCTCACGGCACGTCCACGTCCATTGAAAGTGGGCCTGCAGAAGTTTAACGTTTAGAATACAGTGACTGGACTGTTACTCTTTACAGTAACCGTCAGGAAATTCAGGGTTTTCGCTCTGCTCTCCTCTGTTTTAGAGATTGCACTTAACGTACCTGCTAATCACTAGGTACATAGTACTCTCCCTTGGTGTTTTTGGTGAAATAGGTTGAAAACCAGATTTTAAATGTTTCTTGCACATTCTGGGAGCCCCCGAGTGCTGTTACAGTTTATCTCTGGGTGTGCCCACAGTCTTT
The DNA here is from genome assembly GCF_020740605.2 of Lemur catta. Lineage (NCBI taxonomy): Eukaryota > Metazoa > Chordata > Mammalia > Primates > Lemuridae > Lemur > Lemur catta. Next base: position 107,488 of record NC_059151.1, read on the forward strand.
CTGCTGGTGTTCTGCGTCACAACAAACCACTTATAAACAAAGAAGGAGAAACTCTGTCCTTTTAAATTTGGGACTCTTCGACCCATTGTCCTATTTCAGAGTTAGGTTTAGCAGGGAGCTGACACAGTGCCTTTACTTTGTCCTTATGGAAATTACAAGTTCTTGGGCAGCAGACTCTGTTCTGAATCCCTGTGCCCTGGTGGCAGCGTCCTTCTTCACTGTCTCTCGCAGGAGGGAGAGAAGTGGGAGGACGGCCCTTGCAGGGTGTGTGAGTGCCGGGCCGCTCAGGTGACCTGCTACGAGCCTTCCTGCCCACCGTGTCCGGTGGCCACACTGGCCGTGGAGGTGAAGGGACGGTGCTGTCCTCACTGCACAGCAGGTAGGTCCGTGCCCCGTTTATTTCCACTGAGACAGTTTTACTGCCAAAAATTCAGGGGTCCTATTTCCCACCCCACCCCCCATCTTGCTGCTTTTTCTGTACTCACCCAGTGGGTTTGTTTCTTTCTTCCTGATTTTTCTTTTTATTATTATTTTTATTTATTTATTTATTTATTTATTTATTTTGAGACAGAGTCTCACTCTGTTGCCCAGGCTACAGTGCCATGGCATCAGCACAGCTCACAGCAACCTCAAACTCCTGACCTCTAGCGATCCTCCCTCCTCGGCCTCCCAGAGTGCTGGGATTACAGGCGTGAGCCACCACGCCCGGCCTCTTCCTGATTTTTCTAACAAATGATACTAATTAATCTTTGTCCATGTACTTGCCAAACTCAACTTATTATGAGTATGTGACCTTGGACAAGTTATTGACCCTATTTTCTTGTTGACAAAATATACCTTATCTGTCTTGCAAAATGATTGTGAAAATCAAATAATAGTAATGTTCGAAAACTTGTGAAGGCAAATCTGTCTTCCTCTGTTGAAAATACAAGAATAATTGCTCAAAGTTTGTTATGGATGTTCTTTTTTTTTTTTTTGCAAGGTGAACTGTTAAACAGATGGTTCCTTTTGGAGTTCTCAAATGGGTTTTTAAAAGTTTAAAGACTCATTAATTTCTTCCAAAAGAAAATTTTATCTACTTGTTCTGCAATTCTGCTTTCAAATCACCTGGGGTTGAATTAGTTCCAGTTAATAATTGTTGGCAAGCACTGGAGTTGCTCTGGTTGAGCAGTAATTTGCCTATAAGCTCAGTCTCTTGGAGAAATGACATTTTCTTCCATTCATATTTCATAATTAGCTGTTTTCACTCACGGGCCACCGTTTCTCATATTGGCAGTTGCTCTTGGTGCAGTCAACTTATTTTGGCCAATCGCAGTGTTTCCCTGAAGAGTTTATCAAGGGAAAAGCAAAGTGACTTTATGGTTTAATTGCGTTACCTTCACCAAAGTGGCTCTCTGGGCTTTCGAAAGCAAACATTTATGTTATTATTATGAACTATACATCAAAAATCAAGTCCTTGACAACTTTAGAACCTTTTGAAAAAAGTCCTTTGCTAACAATTACCACTAAGTTCAGTGATCCCCATTATTGGGAATGGGATTTGAAATTTTAGAGAAAAAGAAAACTGGCTGTACTTTCGTTGAGGTAAAAACAACTATTTTTAGACATTGTAGGTTTCATGTCTGAACTGCTTATGTATGTCACAACTTAGGAGGAACATCTCAGATATCATAAATTATTGAATCTGTTTAAATCATGTATTATGGAAGTTGTCATTCCTGTTTCTAGAGATATTTCAGCAGGGAGAAGCATTAAGAAACCTGCTTTTTTAGCATCTTCAATTTGGGGTTCCAGGCGACAGTGGTGGTATTTCAGACAAGGGAAGTATCCTTGAAATCTTGCGTTGAAATGCCTTTTTGCTATTTGGAGGCCTTCTTCACACCCAAGTCCCGCAGTTTTCTTCATGTTCTGTCTAACTTTATATGCCGTGTAGATGCTTTCTCTGAGGAATGTGAGAGAAATCGCACAGGGGCTTCACCGAGTTCTCCTCTCCTTTGTCCTTGCCTTCAGTTCGTTGCCACCCGGACTGCTTGACCTGCTCTCACGCTCCAGACCACTGTGACCTCTGCCGGGACCCCGCGAAGCTGCGGCAGAAGGGGCGGTGTGTGCACAGCTGTGGGCCGGGATTCTACCAGGCGGGCAGCCTGTGTTTAGGTACGGCCCTGAGCGGGCAGCCCTGGGGCGCTGTCGTGTGGGAGGTCGAGAAACTGCCTGAAGGTTGTGATTCTCACACTGAGACTCGTCGTCACAGAGCGGGTCGTGGATGCAGGAAACGCTCAACCTCTAAAGACCACGAGAAGGTGGTCGTGTCATCCGGAGGTTAGGTGGTCCCCTTGCCTGTAGGTCGTCCGACACTCTGCAGGTGCCTTCGTGCTCGGAGGGCGATGGGCGATGTGGAGACCAAACGGTTGCCAAGTGGTCACGGCCGGATTGTTTTCATTTCTGAAGACTTTCAAGGATGGTGATATCATCAGGATGCTTAGCATCGTATGAACACACGTAGTTAGTCCAGGGTAGAAATTTAGAATTGGCATAGACCTTCAAGATCACTTACTAGAACTTTCTAACTTTGCAAATGGGGAACCTGTGGGCCAGAGAAACTAACTGACTTGCTCAACATCACACAGATGGTTGGTAACAGAACGTAACTCCTGTGAGTTACCAGAGACTCCAGAATGAGTTCCTGAGCATGTCAGAATTCCTATACCTCTGAGAAGGTGACTTTACCTGGGAGAGTTTGGCTTGGTTAGGGTCAGGTCTTAGTCACTATTTCCTCATCTCTGGTTTGTGAGGTTAATTATCCATTAAGAGTATGTGGGTCACACCCTGGCTGTGAGTTCTTAGCCTCTCTGTGCCTCAGTGTTCTCACGTATGCAGTGAGGGTGACCCCAGTGCCATTTGCAGAGGGCTGTTGGAGGGTGAAGTGTGTCAATACACATCAGGAGCCTAGACTAGTCCCTAGGGTACGGTCAGGTTTCAGTAGGGGCTAGATGCTTTCATTATTTTCATAATTATTCACTTCTCCCTACTTTCTTGCCTGATTCACATCGTCTTAAACGTTTTTGAAGGTTATTTGTACCTACCATAGGGTGTAAAGAAAAGGGGGCCAGGGGTCTTCTTAACAAAAGGACACAGACTCCTGAGCCAAACTGCCCGGCTTCAGGTGCCAGCTTCGTGTGACCTTGGGCAGGTCACTTAACCTCCCTGAGCTTGCTCCTCGTCTGTAAAGTTGAGATTAGTAGTGACTGTAGGGCTGTCGTGAGGGTTGAATGCATCCTCTATGTGAAGCCTGCCATGAGCTGTGCTGTAGAAACCACGGCTCCCACAGGCATTTTCCTGCCTTTCCCACTGTGTGCGGGCCCAGAGCCCCGGATCGGGCTGTGTGAGCGTCACACGGGGTCGTGTCTCTGAACTAACCAGTGTGTCCCTTTTTCTGTCCCCATCCGTGCCGGGAGCCAGCCTGCCAGCCGCAGTGCGCCACCTGTGCCAGTGCGCTGGGGTGCTCGTCCTGCCGGCCTCCCCTGCTGTTGCAGCACGGCCAGTGTGTGCCCGCCTGCGGGGACGGCTTCTACCGCGACCGCCACACCTGCGCAGGTAACCACGGCGGGTGGGCTGCTCGGCCAGCTCCCCGGCCCCACCCACCTGCGACCTGGGCACCAGGAGCTGTGAGCAGCTTAAGTAAGAGGAGAGACTCTGAGCAGGACTCCTGGCAGCTGGGCTGGGGAGAGCCGTGGGCGAGAGCGGTGACACACGCCGCTTTTGTGACCTTATCAGGTTACTTTGGTATCTATATGCTCCAGTAGATTTATGTGCCCACCTTTATTTTATATTTTTAATTAAGATGTGGTTGAAATTCTTGATATCGTAATAGTCTCTGGAGGTGGGAGTGGCCATAATATAATTTGTTGTTTTTACTTGACGGTTTTTTTAATAATGAATATAATCATGAGTATAAAAAACTAACTGCATCCAGGATTTCTTAAGTGCAGAAATGGGAGAAAGAAGTGATGGAGAGACAGCAAAGACAAAGGGCAGAGATGCAAGTTTGTCTCGGGAGGACAGAGAATGAGATGTGCTGGGAACCAAGGCGGGGTGAGGGGGGGCAGGGACGTCTGAAGAGGCCGACAGGCAGGCAGGGTCTGATGTTGTGAGAGCCAGCGCAGGAGCAGCTGCTGTGCTCCTCCCTGCCAGGCCCTCAGTCAGAAAATCACTAGGAGGAAACATAGCTAAAGACAAGTGCACAGGTGTGCAGGCTGCAGGCCGAAGGCGTCTTAGGCCAGGTGCAGGTGCTAGTAGGGGCGGCTGCAGGCCGAAGGCGTCTCAGGCCAGGTGCAGGTGCTGGTAGGGGGGCTGCAGGCCAAATGCGTCTCAGGCCAGGTGCAGGTGCTGGTAGGGGGGCTGCAGGCGGAAGGCGTCTCAGGCCAGGTGCAGGTGCTGGTAGGGGCGGCTGCAGGCGGAAGGCGTCTCAGGCCAGGTGCAGGTGCTGATAGGGGCGGCTGCAGGCCGAAGGCGTCTCAGGCCAGGTGCAGGTGCTGGTAGGGGGGCTGCAGGCCGAAGGCGTCTCAGGCCAGGTGCAGGTGCTGGTAGGGGCGGCTGCAGGCCGAAGGCGTCTCAGGCCAGGTGCAGGTGCTGGTAGGGGCGGCTGCAGGCCGAAGGCGTCTCAGGCCAGGTGCAGGTGCTGGTAGGGGGGCTGCAGGCCGAAGGCGTCTCAGGCCAGGTGCAGGTGCTGGTAGGGGGGCTGCAGGCCGAAGGCGTCTCAGGCCAGGTGCAGGTGCTGGTAGGGGAGCTGCAGGCCAAACACGTCTCAGGCCAGGTGCAGGTGCTGGTAGGGGGGCTGCAGGCCAAAGGCGTCTCAGGCCAGGTGCAGGTGCTGGTAGGGGAGCTGCAGGCCGAAGGCGTCTCAGGCCAGGTGCAGGTGCTGATAGGGGTGGCTGCAGGCCGAAGGTGTCTCAGGCCAGGTGCAGGTGCTGGTAGGGGGGCTGCAGGCGGAAGGCGTCTCAGGCCAGGTGCAGGTGCTGGTAGGGGCGGCTGCAGGCCGAAGGCGTCTCAGGCCAGGTGCAGGTGCTGGTAGGGGCGGCTGCAGGCCGAAGGCGTCTCAGGCCAGGTGCAGGTGCTGGTAGGGGCGGCTGCAGGCCGAAGGCGTCTCAGGCCAGGTGCAGGTGCTGGTAGGGCGGCTGCAGGCCGAAGGCGTCTCAGGCCAGGTGCAGGTGTTGGTAGGGGGGCTGCAGGCCGAAGGCGTCTCAGGCCAGGTGCAGGTGCTGGTAGGGCGGCTGCAGGCCGAAGGCGTCTCAGGCCAGGTGCAGGTGCTGGTAGGGGCTGCTGCAGGCCGAAGGTGTCTCAGGCCAGGTGCAGGTGCTGGTAGGGGAGCTGTAGGCCAAACGCGTCTCAGGCCAGGTGCAGGTGCTGGTAGGGGGGCTGCAGGCGGAAGGCGTCTCAGGCCAGGTGCAGGTGCTGGTAGGGGCGGCTGCAGGCGGAAGGCGTCTCAGGCCAGGTGCAGGTGCTGATAGGGGCGGCTGCAGGCCGAAGGCGTCTCAGGCCAGGTGCAGGTGCTGGTAGGGGGGCTGCAGGCCGAAGGCGTCTCAGGCCAGGTGCAGGTGCTGGTAGGGGCGGCTGCAGGCCGAAGGCGTCTCAGGCCAGGTGCAGGTGCTGGTAGGGGCGGCTGCAGGCCGAAGGCGTCTCAGGCCAGGTGCAGGTGCTGGTAGGGGGGCTGCAGGCCGAAGGCGTCTCAGGCCAGGTGCAGGTGCTGTTAGGGGAGCTGCAAGCCAAACACGTCTCAGGCCAGGTGCAGGTGCTGGTAGGGGGGCTGCAGGCCGAAGGCGTCTCAGGCCAGGTGCAGGTGCTGGTAGGGGAGCTGCAGGCCGAAGGCGTCTCAGGCCAGGTGCAGGTGCTGATAGGGGCAGCTGCAGGCCGAAGGTGTCTCAGGCCAGGTGCAGGTGCTGGTAGGGGGGCTGCAGGCGGAAGGCGTCTCAGGCCAGGTGCAGGTGCTGGTAGGGGCGGCTGCAGGCCGAAGGCGTCTCAGGCCAGGTGCAGGTGCTGGTAGGGCGGCTGCAGGCCGAAGGCGTCTCAGGCCAGGTGCAGGTGCTGGTAGGGGGGCTGCAGGCCGAAGGCGTCTCAGGCCAGGTGCAGGTGCTGGTAGGGCGGCTGCAGGCCGAAGGCGTCTCAGGCCAGGTGCAGGTGCTGGTAGGGGGGCTGCAGGCCGAAGGCGTCTCAGGCCAGGTGCAGGTGCTGGTAGGGCGGCTGCAGGCCAAACACGTCTCAGGCCAGGTGCAGGTGCTGGTAGGGGCGGCTGCAGGCGGAAGGCGTCTCAGGCCAGGTGCAGGTGCTGGTAGGGCGGCTGCTGGCCGAACGCGTCTCAGGCCAGGTGCAGGTGCTGGTAGGGCGGCTGCTGGCCGTGGCCAAGCGGAGCCCACAGGCTGGGGAGACCACCTGGAGCAGAAGCACTGGCCTTGCCTATGCCTCATACAGAGGGACGGGGAGAGAAGGCCTGTCCTGTGACCAGCCACGTGAGAGAGTACGGGAGGGGAATAACTTCAGAGTTGGCTTGGAGGCTCTTTTCCGAGGGTCTGTCCTCAGAGTGAAGGGCTGCACAAGGTGACCAGCATTTGGTGACCAGGTGCATGACGAGTGAACGAATGAACTGCTGCCCTTGCTGGCCCTTGAAAGACCAGAGTTTCCCTAGACGTCTTGGCCATAAAGAGAAAAGAATCCTTAGTGTTTGCACCTGTCCTGTTGACCTGTTATTTTGAAAGCGGGCACGTACAGATGCCTTAGTAAGAGTCTAATGGTCGGGCAATTTAGGTAAACTGCCGAGATTTCAGTTTGATGAAATTGTCAAATATGTTCTTTGCTCTCCTCTTCTATCCCATCAACCAGCCCTCCTGCCAGCACTCCTGTGTCAGATTTGCCTCTAAAAGGGAATTAATCCCCCCAGATTTTACTTCTGCCTTTATGCTACCTCAACCCCTGCCATACGCACACCCCACGTAATATTTACTTTTTGGGGGGGTGCCACTTTTTCCCCCCATGCCCATAGTTTTAATTGGTGAGGCTAATGCTGTTTTAGGGTGTTTTGAAGTGGGTCGCGTTTCATTTGGTCACGGGTTTACGTAGCTGACTGCTTTGCATTCCATCCACACAGCCACACACAAATGCCTCCACTAGAAAGTTACTGGGAAATTTGTTCATGCTCCCTCCGGGGAATTAAGCCAATTTGCTTTAGTTCAGGCTGGTTGCATTTTTATGCATAAAATAAGGAGAAAAAACAGAGCAAGAGGAGAGAGAGAGAGTGATCTTAAAAATTAAAGCTAAATTTGTAATCAATTTCCATCTACCGTCTTGGCACTGAGACCATCTTTCCCAATAAGCTTCCTCAGCATTGGAAGTTTTTCCAATATTCATGCTTGCACCATTTTTGGCGACTTTTCACCACCGACCTTGGAAGTGAGTCAGCCAACCGGTGCTCTTCCAGCGCGTGCTAAATAACCTTTTCCAAAGAAGCCAGCCACGTCAGGGTGACAGCAGTTTTCTGGATCCATGTCTCTTGGCAGGGTCATTTATGTTATGACTGGGATAATTTGGCACTTCATTGACCCATCAAAACCAAAAGGAAGTGAGCACGGTTCTGAGGAAACTAATTACCAGAAATCACCTGATTAATATTCATGCCCACTGTGTTGAATATAGGGCAGAGTGAAAAAGACAGTAGCACATAAACACGGCTCTTCCACACAGAGCACAAGATTAGGTTAAAATGAGCAGCTCATAAGATTGTAGGTTTTGAACAGAGAAAGTTAGCCCTTTTTTATACGTATATCAGTGTTTGGTTTGTCGACTTAAAACTTACATCATTGGCAAAGGCCCGAGGATGGAGCCGTGTGCCCCTCGTGGCCGACTGCCTTTATTCTCCAGGTGCAGAAGTGAGAGAAGGGAGGGCGGCCCGGTGGTTCAGAGCTCGGGCCCTGGGGCCAAACCACCTGGATTCTAGTCTGGACTCTGTCACTTACACAGTCCTTCACCCCAGGCTTCAGGGGCCTTGTGGGTGCAAGCAGGGACATGGCGTTTGCCATGTGGCCGTGAACTCACAGACCTGGTTCAGGAGACGGTGCCTGGTGCTCGGCAGGCCGTCGTGTGTCAGGAGACTCGGGTTTCTGCTTCCCGCCACCCATATTCCCGGTCCCCTTTCTTTCATCCCCCTCATTCTCTGCTGGCCACTGTTTTGGGTCCTGAGGATGTGGAGACAAATAACATTCAATCTTTGCAGTCAGGGCAGGTTCGCTGTTGCTTACAGAGATGGGAAGCAGAAACAACAACAGCAAAACAAAGAAACCCACGAACACACAAAAGCTTGGCAGTTTATTCTTTGTCTGACTGTTGTGTGGTCTTAGGTTTTGTAACTTAAAAAATCAAGCAGTTGAACATTTTATAGGATTACAAGGGATGGGATTATTTTTAATCTCACCTGTACCACTTACAGCAACAGGGCTTTGGGCAGGTCATTTAACCTCTTTCAGCCTCAGTTTCTTCAACTATAAAATGGGAACAATATTATCTACTTTAAACCATTATTATGAGGGTTAGACAAGATGTTTGAAAAGTGTGAATATGTTGTGTCTGACCCATAATACATGTGGGCAATAAAAGACAGGTATTGACGTTTTTGAAACCATTTCCTTTACTTTTCACCCTGTGGAGATGAAAATCAAATAGCTCGTGTTAAGAAACAAGAAGTTTTTTGCCATTAATTTCAGATTTAAAATAAACCCTATTAAGTGAAGTATCCCCAAAATGGAAAAATAAGCGCCGCATGTACTCACCAGCAAACTGGTTTCCCTGATCATCACCTACGGGCACATTTGGGAATAACACCATTGGGTGTCGGGCAGAGGTGGGGGTGGGGGAGGGGATGGGTGCATACCTACATGATGAGTGTGACGCGCACTGTCTGGGGAATGGACACGCTTGAAGCTCTGACTGGGGGGGTGGGGGGGCATGGGCAATATATATAACCTGAACTTTTGTACCCCCATAATGAGCTGAAATATTAAAAAAAAAAAACCTCCTTTTATAGAGAACAGTTTACAATATTCACAACAAATTAAAATCCTTTTGTTTTCTTTAAATACTCAGATTCAATGAGGAGAATCTGTAATTGTTTCTTAGCTAATACTGTGATATATGTAGAGGAAAAGCAGATGATAAGACTAAGCCTATAAAATATACATGTAGGATGTAGAATGCTGACATAGTTGAGATTTAAAAGCTGTGGTCTGAGCAGAGAAGCTTGTGAAGTTAATTATTTTCCGGAACTGTGGTTGACCGGAGCAGCCGGTCGGCTGCGGAAATGAAGCCCCAACCCCGGGGAGCCGGGTCCAAAGCTGTGAAGGGGCAGCGGATGGGGCTCGATGACGCTCGGTTCCAGCTTGTGACTTACCCCGGCCACCTGTGCCCCGGGTGGCCCTCAGGGCATTGGCATTAGTGAAACCACCGTTCTGAAATCCAGGAACCTCCCTGCTCTGTCAGACGGTCTCTATCGAGGTGCTGTCACTCCCACGGCTCAGGCCACACCCCAGAACTGGAGGGTCGATCCCAGTTTCGTTGCCGGATCACATTCTCGGTGTGGGGCCTCAGCGCATCCTACCACACTGTCTTCACCCCTTCTGTCCTGCTCGTTCGGCCCTGTGTGCTGTGCAGATGCTCTTTGGCATAACTTTGTAGCAGTTCTGGTCTCTTGCTAAATTGCTGTCTTGTAAGGGGATGTATCGCTTCAAGTGACAGTCCTGTGTCCGCCACTCTGTTCACGCAGGAAACATTTGTTGAGCTTCTTCTGTGTGCCTGGACCTGTCCCAGCACTAGGGACACAGTGAGCCAGACGACAGCTGCCCTGTGGTTACGGAATGTGCTCTCTCGATGGGAGCAGAGCGCCCCTAGCAAGTACACGAGACAGTTTCAGACAGACAGTTACCAGTATGAGAAATTATTACTGTCGGTGCCACAAAGACAGTTGCACAAGGGAGCGTGATGGAAGGGGACTAGTCATTGAGGCAGGGACGTGTCTGATGCTTCTGAATTCCGCGCAGTGCTGAGCACGTGTGTGGCCTTCTGGAATAACTTTGGGTTGAAGACGGGGTGACCATGCAGTGCGGGGAGAAGGAGGGGCAGGACGGTGAGGGCACACCTGACCCTGGCATGCAGTGCCCTGTCTTCCGTTGGGCCTCAGTGTTGACTCCTTGTCAGCCATTCCTTGAGGTGTGGCCTCCAGAAAATCAGACTCTTTCTCCACCCCTCCTTTTCTTCTCTTTATTTTCCCGTGTTTAACGTAGTTGGTGTCTTATCAGTGTTGCAAGGGGACTAATAAAATAAACTGTCTTTGGGTCTCAGGTGGTGTCTGTGGAGTATTTTAAGCCGCTCAGGAGGGAGGACGACAGGGTCGCTTTCCTCGAATGCCGGCTTCTTGAGCAAACTGGGCCTGGGGAGGGAGGTCACGGTGGGATTCCAGGCCCCCTCCGTCTTTGGGTATTCACGGACAGGACAAATGTGGAGAAGGAAAAGCGGTTGGTGGTGTTTTTTCTGGGACCTTTGCTTTTGCAGGAGTCGGGCTGTGCTTGGCATTTGTCTTGCTGCTTCTGGACCCCTGCTGTGTGTGCCCAAAAGACAAACGACAGAAGTGTCGCACATCGGCAGAGAAAGCCCGCCACAAACGCAAGGGAGTTTATCTTACAGACAGATCTCATTCTTCCTGACAAATCTGAACCCCCAAATATTTCAGTTATGGATTGCAAACCAGTGACAGGTCTCCTGGCTTTCTGCCCAGTTTCCAGGGTTCCCGGTTATTTTAGCCGGACTGTTTGGGCTGCATTCTTCCTGTCCCTCCCCGTTCCCCCGCCCAGCACTGTCCCTAGGCTGCCCCCACCCCCGTCCACGCTGCCCCCCCCAGCACTGTCCCTGGGCTGCCCCCACCCCTGCCCATGCTGCCCCCCCCGCCCATGCTGCCCCCCCCAGCACTGTCCGTGGGCTGCCCCCACCCCCACCCACGCTGCCCCCCCCAGCACTGTCCCTGGGCTGCCCCCACCCCCGTCCACGCTGCCTCCCCTCAGCACTGTCCCTGGGCTGCCTCCCCCAGCACTGTCCCTGGGCTGCCCCCACCCCCGTCCACGCTGCCCCCCCCAGCACTGTCCCTAGGCTGCCCCCACCCCCACCCACGCTGCCCCCCCAGCACTGTCTCTGGGCTGCCCCCACCCCCGTCCATGCTGCCCCCCCCAGCACTGTCCCTGGGCTGCCCCCACCCCCCGTCCACGCTGCCCCCCCTCAGCACTGTCCCTGGGCTGCCCCCACCCCCGTCCACACCGCCCCCCCCCAGCACTGTCCCTGGGTTGCCCCCACCCCCGTCCACACCGCCCCCCCCCACCCCCGTCCACGCTGCCCCCCCAGCACTGTCCCTGGGCTGCCCCCACCCCCGTCCACGGCGCCCACGGAGCAGACAGCACCTGCTCTCGCCGCTGAGATCTGTCCGGCCAGCGGGTGCAGCTGGCGAGTCTGAGAATCCTCCTCAGCAGAAGCTCTGTTTTGGTTGCAGGTCCCTCCTCTGGCTCTTCGCTTTCTGTGGGCAAGTAGACATCAGGCGAGACATCAGTAGCTGCACTGAGGCTGGGGGTGCGGGTGGGGAGGGAACCAGGGAGGCCCAGCAGCTGCGAGTTTGCAGTGGTCACAGTGGACGAGTGGAGGCGGAGAAGCCACGTGGCCGTGGCCGCTACGTGTGAGAACCCTTGGGATGAACCTGTCTTGGGGTGTGGAGTCAGCAGTAGAGGGAGGGGCAGGAGTTGGAGGGGACAACTGTGCAGATGTTCCTGGTAGAGCCGAATGCCGCCTTCATCCTCCGGCGTTTGACCCAGGGAGAACCCAGCCTGCTTGTGAAATCTCCATCCACGTGGACCTTCCAAAGCCGGCGTTGGCCGGGAAGTCCTTCCTTTGGTTCAAGTTCTGCGTCACTGAAGACCCTGCTAAAAATGCAAATACGTTACCCAGGAAGGGTAAATCGTTCACCTGGATCTCAGACGTGGTTAATAGATCAACAAGATATTTGCTCAGCGTGCGCCTTAGGGAAAAGGGCTCCAGGCTTCCTCTCCCCTCCTTTAGTGCTTTCCCCCCAAGTCCCAAATGAATTCACACTGACTCCAAAAAGTAATTTGATAGAGTCAGTAACATGCAAGGTACAATCAGCTAAATCTCTAACTCAACCCCCCCAAATCATTGCTGTTAGTGTTTGGTGTGTGTCTTGCTCAGGTACGAATGTGTCTGTGTGTGTGTCTGTGTACACACATGTTTATTGTTCAAAACTACAGCTGAACTCTATTTATTGCCTGCTTTCCCACGTTATTTTCCTTAAACATCTTTTTAAAGCTGTTGCATGACTTTCCCACTCTGGCCACGCAGTCATTCATTTAGCCAATCCTCTGTTGTTTTCATATTTGTTCCTAATTTTTCTGTTATCATAAATACGATGTAAACATTTTTCGTAGAAATTGTGGTAGTTTTGATTAGAGTAAATTCTTAGACATGTGACCGCTGGGTCCAAGGATACGTGGGTACATTTTGAAGTTTTATGACACATAATAACACATCGTCCTCTTTTTTAAAAGTTGCATTAATTTGTTCTCCTGCCAGAAACACAGGAGAGTGCTACGTGCCAGCGCCCTTGTCAACGCCAGCGATGATGATGATTCTTAAATTTGTCAGTTTGATTGATGTAAAAGAGAATCTTGTTTAACTTTTTTTTCTTATTTTTGGGATTCCCAGGAAGCATGTTGAGTTAACCATTGTTGTCAGTTGGTGGCCTGTTTTCAGCCCTGGCCTGCGCGGGGCCGGGCTCTTCTCCTGCTGCTGTCTGTCTGTCCAGATGCCTGTCTGCTCATCTTGTCCCCAAAGCCTGTTCCCACTCCCCTTCCTCCCAGCTCTGCACTCCGGGAACTATTCTACTGTGGTTTAACACGTGTCTTTTGTTACATGTGTGGTCTTACTGTGTTGCATGCATGCATTTTAAATGTTCATAAATATTACTGGGTAGATGTTTCCTTCTTCCCTGACTTTCTCCCTCACCGAGCACCATCTCTAAATGCACACGTGTTGCCGTGTGTGTGTCTAATCCGCTGTGTCTAGTTGTTGCACTCCTGCCTCGTTTGCGTGTCTCTGGCTTTTCATGAGGCTTAAGATTTTTTTCACGTCTTTGTGTTCTGTCAGTTATGAACTTCGGCAAGTGCTTACGGGTTTGCAGAACATCTGGAGACTGGACATTCCCGTTTCAGGGTGGGAAGCTTCTGTCGGCAGAGGGCGGCGGGTGAGGGCAGAGGCCCAGCCTGCGAAGGGACAGGAGAAAACTGGAGTAAAAGGACCAGAAATGGAGATGGTGCAGATCTTGGAGCTTCTTTCAAGCTTCCCTAGCGTTTGAGCTTCGTAGGCAGCCAGCCGTGGCCTCCTGTGGGCTGTGATCGGGGTGGGGCGTGGTCTTCCGCCCTCTGAGGCTCCCCAGGCTATTTTCAGTCACTTCCTAAAGGGCTTTTGTTGTGGTTTTGCGGAGGTTGTGAGGAAAGAGCTGAGTGTGAGGCGTCTGGGAAAGCCGGAGCCCTGTGTGTAGCTGCTGGCTTCGTCCCTGCCGGCTGTTTCCTCCCTCCCCCCCTTTCCGAGTGAGCCTCCCTTTGCTCTGGTCTTCTCCGTCCTTTCCTCTCCTGCTGCACTCAGTTTATTCCTCTAAACGACTTTGCTCTCCATGCCAGCGAGACGAGCTCTGCAGAGCCACCCGCACCACCCACGCTCACACGCGGCGTGCTCTGCTTTTCCAACCTGCCGTCTGCCGTGGCCTCGTGCAGCAGCCGCAGCAAATGTGATTATTCCCACTGCACAGATTAGGAAACCGAGAAATAGCAAAGTTGAGTTCCAGATAGAAAAGTTTTTCATCCAACAAAAGCTTCTTATCGAAAATTTACCCACTGTCTTCCGATAGTACTTTAAAACTCGGCGAGTCCTCCCCAGCCATTGGTGAGATAAGAAAGCTGGCAGCTGCCACAAAATGGGTCAGAGACACAATGAAGGAATTTGAGATTTGCACGTCGGACACCTGCCTGGGCCTGGAGTTTGGGCTGTTTCTGTGTAGCTGTGAGTGGAGACATCTTGGCAGTTTGGAAACGTGAGCTGCAGCCTCACAGGGAGCAGAAGAGGCCCTGCGGGTCAGTGTGCTGATGCCCAGAACCTGCTCCAGGGGCCCGTGGGGAAGGCAGGTCACCCAGGTCCCTTCCCTTTCCTGAAGGCTCAGCCCACGGGCGTCCGTGTCCCTTGCCTGCGGTCTGGGGAGGCTCAGGGGAAGATAAATTGCCTGCAGAAAGTACTTTGAACACGTCTCTGGAAATTGGCTGCATTTTGTTCTTCGAGAAGCACAAGTTAAAAAAATTTTGAAGCAATCTTCTATTTCAGAATTATCAAGGACAAAAAGAAGTTTCTTACTTTCAGTCGACTTTCAATATCGAGTTGCCAAAAGAAAAGTAATTTATTCCTTTTCATCTTTGGAATGGATTGCTTGACAAGCCAACACGTGTCTTGTCATGCTCCAGAGACGTCAGGGACCTTCCCGGGTAAGTCTGCTGCATGGGGGATGAGACGGTGGCTTTTCCTGGTCACCTTCTTTGTAAACGTGTTGCCACAGTGTTCACAGTGTGTGATTCAAGCCCTGAGCAACCTGACATGTTACCACCGAGAGAAATCGTGGCGAAAAGTCAGAGGGGCCTCTTGTTTTTCATAATAACCCAAATGTCATACAAACTACGTGCAAAATAAGCCTGCAAGAAGAAATAATCTGCAGCCGCCTATGTTCAGGGTTGGAAATTAGAAACCAATTGCACAGCACAGTGGGGTTTTTGCTAAATCAGTGGGTTGTGGCTGCTCTTGCCGCAGGGGAGAAAATAGGGACCTGTGTGAGATGACTGATATGTTAATTTGTTCCACTGTAGTAATCATTTCACTGTCTATCTGTGTATCTCCTGACATCACTGTATTCCTTAAATACACACATAAAACTTATTTACAGAAAACAGTGAGAGTATGTCATTGTAAAGATTGACAGCTCAGCGTAGTCCCATGTCGAAATGAAAATTCCTTCCGCTGTTGTGCCTGCCATGGAATGTGTGTTTTGTCCAGTGTGGAAAAAAGAGAAGGATGAGTAGGACCAGCACTGCATCTGGTACTCTGTGTAGATGCAGCACTGCATCTGGTACTCTGTGTAGGTGCAGCACTGCATCTGGTACTCTGTGTAGGTGCAGCACTGCATCTGGTGCTCTGTGTAGATGCAGCACTGCATCTGGTGCTCTGTGTAGATGCAGCACTGCATCTGGTACTCTGTGTAGATGCAACATTGCATCTGGTACTCTGTAGATACAGCATTGCATCTGGTGCTCTGTGTAGGTGCAGCACTGCATCTGGTGCTCTGTGTAGATGCAGCACTGCATCTGGTGCTCTGTGTAGATGCAGCACTGCATCTGGTGCTCTGTGTAGATGCAGCACTGCATCTGGTGCTCTGTGTAGATGCAGCACTGCATCTGGTGCTCTGTGTAGGTGCAGCACTGCATCTGGTGCTCTGTGTAGGTGCAGCACTGCATCTGGTGCTCTGTGTAGGTGCAGCACTGCATCTGGTGCTCTGTGTAGGTGCAGCACTGCATCTGGTGCTCTGTGTAGGTGCAGCACTGCATCTGGTGCTCTGTGTAGGTGCAGCACTGCATCTGGTGCTCTGTGTAGGTGCAGCACTGCATCTGGTGCTCTGTGTAGGTGCAGCACTGCATCTGGTACTCTGTAGATGCAGCACTGCATCTGGTACTCTGTGTAGATGCAGCAGTACATCTGGTACTCTGTGTAGGTGCAGCATTGCATCTGGTACTCTGTGTAGATGCAGCACTGCATCTGGTACTCTGTGTAGACGCAGCACTGCATCTAGTACTCTGTGTAGACGCAGCACTGCATTTGGTACTCTGTAGATGCAGCATTGGTACTTATCATAGGCAGATCTGGATTTCAGTGTTTATTGAATAAATATTACAGCCCCAAGTTTATCTTAAGTTGTCATATCTATGACCTCGTGTTTGGCCGTTTCCATGTAGAAGGTAACAGGACGGATTCTCCATAACCAATTTTTAAAAAATCTGTTGTGCATTGATTTAACATATATTTCATGAGCATTGACTATACACCGGGCATCAATCTGGATGTCGGAGATTTAAGGTGACTGAAACATGGTCCCCATTTGGGAGGATGTTACCTTCCACTGAAGGGGATCGATTTGTAGCTGAGTAATTGGTGCAGGGGGATAAATACCACAAGAGAGGCACGAAGTGCTGCAGGAACGCAGAGAAAGGAGTAACTGACTTTGGACAAGTTCAGCAAAGCATCGCAGCAGGAGTGGCAACCTAGGACTTATCAATACAGACATGAAGTGAAATACAAACAGGATTACGGGGGTTAAGGAGGCACCAGAGCCCCTGCTGGCTGGGTGGATCCCGCGTGGGACACCCAGAACCCAGGGCAGGCGTGTGGCGTGTGCAGGGCACCTGCCCCTAGAACCCGTGTGTGTGGGGAGGCAGCGGGGGGCGGAGCTGGGAAGTCAGGCGGGGCCCAGTCTGTGAGGGGCTGAAGGCCGTCCCGCTGCCCTCTGCCCCTGTTCCGACTGCCGGCACCAAGGGGGATACTAAGAATGTTCCACGAGCCCCATAGTGCAGATCCCCGTCTGTCAGAACGAGGGGACCCCGGGCATCTCCCGTGCCAGACCTTTCGCTCGCTGGGCAGGGAGTCGGCCAGCGTTCCCAGGAATGAAGCCAGGGTGGCAGGGGTGGCCCAGGGCGACAGCCACGTACCGCGCAGCTGGGAAGCGTCTCGCCGTTTTAACACCCGGCACAGCTGAGTGTCTGCCCGGCTGTCACCAGGTCTCGAAGGGGCCAGGGGGCTGCGCTCTGATTCCGTATCTCCTCCGCACCTGGACAACGATGATTTCGTCCCCTCAACGTGTCTTAGCTACCTTCTTTTCTCCCCACGCCAGAGTGAAATCTCTCGAAAGCATAAGTGATCAATCCGCTACCCCAATTAAAACTTCCCATGGGATGACGTCCAGGGTCCTCGCCCTGGCCCCCTCTGGCCCCCCTGGCCCTGGCGATGTGGCCCCTGCTGTCCTCTCAGCCTCACTGTCCGTCCGTCACTCCCTTGGGCGCTCACTCCTCAGGGCAGTTGCCAAAGGCAAGGGGGTTGTGGGCCGTCCGATTTCATAGGACTGTCTAGAAAATTATTTCCTTCCCTGGAAATCCCATTACTCAAAAGGCTCTGATTTCCTGTTCCAAACGTCTTACTAATACTGTACTGAAGTTGCACTTTTGGCCGACGGAAATAGTTTTTTGGTGGCGGGGGGCAGGTTGCATTTTTGCTGGGCAGCTGTGCACCTGTGTGTGGCAGTTTAGGAACCAATGAGACCAGTGACGTCTTCCTTATAAAGTCTGAAATGCTGGAAGAAACACGGCGGCCAGTCCCTGCTCACTGACTGCATTTGCCCGCAGGTTGCCACGAGTCCTGTGCAGCCTGCAGGGGCCCGACGGAGCGGCACTGCTCGGCCTGCAGGGACCCCCAGCGCGTGCTGCGGGACGGCGTGTGTGCCAGCGGCTGCGGTGAAGGCGCCTACAGCAGGCAGGACATCTGCAGCGGTGAGTGCCCGGCGGGGACGCCAGCGCCTCCTCACCCTTGTGTCACCAGCGTTTCTTTTACTCAGCAAACACTGAATAGCTGCCGACCCTGGGGTTGTAGAAACGTATAAAGCAACTTTTCACCAGTGCAATCCCCGTTCGTGGCCCTGCAGCTTGCTGGTTGGAGGTGCTTATTCCAGCCTCATCCTGCAGGTGGGACGGCGAGACCCCCGCTGCCGCTAGAGACCCGCCCCTGGGAGGCCGGGGAGGGGGTCGCAGGGGCGGAGGGACCCCCTCAGGCCTCCTGTGTCCAGATCCCAGACTCTGCATCGGCCTCACGCTGCCTTCGAAATACACCTGGAGACAGAGAGACTCAGGCCAGCACGGGCAGACCCACCTTTGGCGTTGGTGCTGCCGATTTGAAGCTGAGCAGTCAGTCCGTTCTGCCTTTAACACTCGTGGCTGTGACGGTGGGAATCGGCCACCTCGGGCCTTCCTGTGCCGGGCACAGTCCCAGTGCTTCGTAAACACGAACCCGCTGAGAGGTGGGAAAGTGGGGAGAAAACGCGTAGCTTTGGGCAAGTTAGTTAACCTCTCTGCAAGTCAGTCCCCTTGTAAAACGGAGTGACAGTAGCACCTATGGGAGACGGAGCGCTGGCCTCCCAGCCCTGTCCTTGTCCGGATCCCCAGACAACCCGTGAGTGTGCCGCCTTGGATGCCAACAACAACAACACAACAACCTTTGTGGGCAGGATTAAGCTGTGGATCTCGAGACGGGCTGTTCTTCTGGATTATCTGGGTTCTCCCTGTGTGATCACAAGGGCTCTCGCGTGAGGAGGCGGCAGAGCGAGAAAAGCGGGTGTGAGGCTGGGACCGGGGGTCAGAGTGCCAGAGGGACGCAAGGCAGGGCCGTGAGCCTGCAGGCAGCCTGCGGAATCCGGGAAGAGGCAGGGAAATGAACTTAGAGCTTCCAGAGGAAATGCAGCCCTGCTGGAACCTTGGCTTTGGAACTTCCGACCTCTAGAACTGTGAGACAAGAAATTTCTGTTGTTTTAAACCAAAGAGTTTATGCTAATTTGTTACGGCAGCAACAGGAAACGAATACACCCCCAACTCAGAGGGCTGTGAAGCAGATTGAGCTAATATGTGCAAAGCACTTAGGACAGTGCCTGGCACAGACAAGTGATAGACCAGTGTTTGGTGTTTAATTCTCAAAACAGTTTCACAAGGTAGATGTTATCATTCTCGTTGTCCAGAGGAGGAAACAGAGTGGGTAAGAAACTGGCCTAAGGCCACACAGCGAGTAAGGGGCAGAGCTGGGATTCGAGCTGGGCTCTTCTGGCTCTGCATCCTAAGTGCCTGTGCACCACCTACAGCTGACTGGTGAGGTAGTGCCTCGTGCACCCCTGTCCGGTTTTCCTCTTTTCCTTCTCATTGTCCTTCCGCCATTCCTTTTCTCCCCGTCCTCCGTGTCTTCCTGCCAGTCTTGGTTGAGCTGGCTCAGCTGTGGACGTTGCCGGGTCCGCAGTCGGCATCTGGACAGTGAAGGCCAGGGGTGAGCTGCGTTTCCTGTGGTCACCCCTGCAG
The DNA here is from genome assembly GCF_020740605.2 of Lemur catta. Classification (NCBI taxonomy): domain Eukaryota; kingdom Metazoa; phylum Chordata; class Mammalia; order Primates; family Lemuridae; genus Lemur; species Lemur catta. The sequence goes on from NC_059151.1 coordinate 126,771, forward strand.
AAGGGCCGTGCCGACTTCCTTTCTCATCAGTGAGTCCACCGCATCGATAAACACGTGCAGCCCCTGAAACCCTCCCGACTTACCGTGCTCATTGTGCGCCCTGGGCAGGACAACAGCACAGATGAGATGATCTTTGGGGCTGACAGACCCGCTGGTCTTGGGGGAGAGAGCCCTTGGCAGCCGCTTGGTTAAGGCTGTGCAGATCCATCAGTGTTGGCCGTGTGAAAAATCTCTCTTGCTGTGGGTGCGTCGCAGGTGGCTTTTGTCTGGATTCGGGAGGGAACACGGAGAGAAAGGCCGGGCTGCCGTCAGCCTGCGCGTGCTAATCTTTTTCTGCCAGCGTCACCTTCCTGCTCGATTATGCCAGGTGTGTTCTCTGGACAGATGTCAGATGTGCACTAACCTAGGGCCCCAAGGCGTTTGCCCTTTCGGTCCCGGGAGGCTGGTTCCTGTCCCTGAGGGGGGAGACTGGACTTTATCTGGAGTGAGGAAGCAGCGTTTGCTGGGGAGCTGGTGTGTTTAAAAGCAGAGACAGTTAGTGCAAGGCTTGAGGCTGTGAGAGGCAGGAATCGGCTTTTATCTGTACACATTTTGAAAAGCAGATAGAAGGACAGACCGTAGCTGACGTTAACCGGCCGACTAATCAGTTGATCAGCAAGTAATTACTGAACACATGCCAGGTGCTTAGCATGATGCGGGAGTTCATGATGCCATTGGTACTGACCAAGAGGCCTTTTAATAAACAGAACTTTCCTTAGCATTGTTAGAGTTCTGTGAGTTTGTATCAAGGGACTTCAGAAATGTTCACGTAAATATTTTCTAAAACAACAGTGAACCAAGGCGCTGATTGGTATCGGAATGTTAATTAAGACGTCGGATGCTGATAATGCTGACTTATTTCCAATTCAGATCAGTGCTAGTCAAGTTAAAGACCAGCTGGTGTTGGTTTAATAATTTATAACCCACCAGCCATATCTGTGGAATCTCAAAGTCAAGTGCTGAGAAAAATCCAGCCCAGCCTGTTGAGAATGTTGGTCTGTCTCGGCCGAAAGAACTCACAGCGACCAAGTTCATCTGCTGCGCATGTTCTGAGTTTTACAAATGTTGGATATAAAGGTGGGGCAGTTCAAAGGGGAAAAATCCTCCCTGTTCTTTTGTCTTTCAAGTACTTGTGCTATTATGGAGGGCTTTTCTGACTCCAGCTCACATAATAAATCAAAGCGAGTTCAGAGGTTTTCGTTAGCCCTTCTTTCTCTTTCTCTTTTCCTCCTCTTTCCTCCCTCTTTTCTCTCTCTCTTTTATGAATTCTCATTTCTCTTTCTCACCCATGCAACCATTCAATTTTTTATCTTTTTGTTTTTATGACTTTATCTGAACTGGGTATTTTTGTTGTGGGTGCATGTATATAACATTCAGCTCTCCTAAAGGACATCGTGTTGCTGAGGGCTTGCTGTTTCCTTTCCTCCTCACTCGGGGGTACGTATCTGAGATGTGCCTGTGTTCTTGTGTCACCTGCCCTTCACCCCTCACTGTTGCGTGACGCTCCCGGGGCTGGACCCCATCATCCGACCCCCCCACTCCTGGGCACAAACCCCTTCCACTCGCTCCATGGCTGGACAGCACCAGTGACCCCAGACGTGTCCCTTTACTAGCCCAGCGGAGGTTCCCTGGGATTCGTACCCCGGGGCAGAATGGTTGGTTTCCTAACTCTGGATATTCTATATTTGACTGAGGACTGCTGGGTTGCTCCGCAGAACAGCTGTGCGGCCTACAGTCCCAAGCCTGTGGGTGTCTCTCCCTGTGGCCCCGTTACGTAGCATCTCTTTCCTCAAGTTCTCCAAGTATTTTTCGAGAGGTCCGCAGGGTGTAGGTGGGTTAAGGAAACAGGCAGAATGAATCCCAGAGGTTCTCTGTTTCTGAAACGCTGCTTCTCCGTAGCGTGAGGGAAGTTTGCTTGGATTGTTTTGAAGACGTCAGCGCACGCGAGTGGGGCAGGTTGAGGTCACACTCACCGCGAGGAGCCCTTCTCTGACTGCTCCAGGCTCATCTTCCCACCTGCACTTCCGGGTATCTGTCCCCACTGGCTCCTCAGTGTTCTTCCATCAACCATTCCGACTCTCCTCTTTAAAAAAAAAAAAAAAAAAACCTTTCCAGGGTCTGTACTTGCCTTGAATTTTTACAATATAAGAAAGACAAAAGAATGGCCCTCTCCTGTTAACTATTTCTCTCCCTGTCCCCTTCCGTTCCCAGCCAGGGGCCTTCAGGGGAGCAGTTGATGATCACAGACCTCACTTCCGGGCTGTCCACTGACCCCACTGACCCGTGTGGCCCAGGTCACCCGTAGCCTGGTTTCTAAGTGCAGTGAAACCTTTCAGGTGGTGTTTGTCCTCGCTGTACTGCTAACAACGTCCTTCTGGTAGCTTCCTCCTCCCTTGGCTTATCAGCTACCACACTCCCTTTTGCTTTGGATCATTTCTTCTTGGTCACCTTTGCTAATTTTTTCCTTTCCCTTAAATATTGATGCCACCCAGGTCTTGTCTACGTCTGTCTTACCTGCACACTCTTCCTAAATAAACTAATGTTTTTTCCAACAACTACCTGTGTGTGGTGACCCCAGACCCTCCCCTGAGCTCCAGGACTACAAATGGGGTTGCCTGCGGGACTGCAATGCCCAGACCGAGCCCCCTCATGCTCCTCACACCTGTTCTCCTTCTTGAGTTCTGTGCGCGGCATCACTTGTCCCCAAGACGGACCCCTGGACGCCGCCTGAAACATTTTCTCCTTCACCGCCCTCAAATCCGTCCCCCCCTCCGTAGCCTTGACTTACCCCTGGTCATCTTGCTCCGTGCGCATTGCCCTGACCTTTCAGCTAGGCCCCCAGCTCTCCTCCTCACCCCCCAGCTGCCTTCCAGACTGGAGCTGGAGTGCTGTTTCTCCTACACGAACGTGGCCGTGTTTCTCCGGTGTTTGTAAGGCAGGGGCTCCCGACACCCTTCACAGGGTGAGAGTCCAGACGGCAGGGTCTGGCTGCGGCTTTCCTACCGGGCTTCCCGCTTCCCAGCTCGGTGGATGCTCTTGCCCTGCACAGCCCCGCTCCGCCCAGTTCCGAGTCTCGACTCCCGTGCGCCTCAGCCTGAGGCATCCGGCCATTTCCCTCAGCCCCGCACGGTTCGACCCACTTTCCGGGACAGGGCTCAGTGGTTGCTGCTTCTACGATTTCGTTTTGACCTTTTCTCTCTCTAACCCCACACACCTTTTTCTGACTTTTCATTTTGCCTATACAGACTGCATGATATTTTTAATAGTTCTAATATCGTCTGTTTCTTCTCCTTCGATTAAACTAATAAGCTACTTAAAGCACAGACCAAGTTGATCTGGTTTTTGTGTCTCTACTACCTGGCCGAGACCTGGCACAGACCTTAATAAATGTTTTGGGGAGTAAATGAATAAGTGAGTGAGAGCCTGAAACACTGTAAAATTCAACAATGTCAGCCTAATTTTAGAACATGACCTTGCATAGGAGAACCCTGAATTTCTGAATTCTCTCTCGAAGTAGGGTGAAATAAAGGATAAAATATTTGGTACCTACTGATACAAAAGCAATTATTCATTGTTTATTTCACATTGAGATGTAGCTGAGCATGTGGTGTTTTTATTTGATAAATCTGGCAACTGCAACTCTACCTGCCGGGCCATTTTCATGTTAAATGGGTTACACTGATGGGTACGCCTGAGGGTTCCATGAATAATTGTTCAGTCCCCCTTCAGCGGCGAAAACAGAAAGCAGAGTCCCTCGAGATGCTGGCCTCCAGGGGACAGAACTCTGCTGAGGAGCCTAAGCTGAGGTCACTGCGCTGACAGCCACTGCGGGTGTGACGGACCTGCCGCTTCCTGGGCTCACTGTCCCCTTTCTCTCTCCAACGGGCTTCCCCCCGCAGCTTGCCACCCCTCCTGCAAGAGCTGCGGCCCCAGCAGCCCCAGGTGTCTGACCTGCCCCGAGGGGACCGTCTTGCACAACGGGACGTGCGTCTCCGAATGCCCCGGTGGGTTCTACGCGGACGCGGAGGGCAGGTGCAGAGGTAAGAGACAGTCACCACTCACCACCGTCGTCCTCAGAAAGTCTTCAGCGCACGTTTGGCTGTGCTTGGTGCCGTGTGCCGCGCGTGTGGGGATTTGTGTTCTTGATGGGAAAACGTCACTTTCAAAGGGACAGCGTTTCCTTTACAGAGCCACCTCCTGACTCGTCTTTTCCCCTGATTCAGTGTGATGTGCAGGGGACCGAGAGTGCCACGGGAGGGTTTTCGGGCCCAGGGTGGGCTCTGCGGTCCCCTCAGTCCCGGGTGTTTCCCTCTCGCTCTCTGCAGGCTGCCATGACTCGTGTGCCGGCTGCTCCGGGCCCAGCGCTGTGCAGTGCACGGCCTGTGCCGCCCCCCGCGCCCTGCGCCAGGGCCGCTGCCCGCCCCGCTGCGGAGACGGCTTCTACCCTGACCGCGGGATCTGCAGAGGTACCGTGGGTGTCAGCGCCGTCCCGAGAGACGGTCCCATCACAAGGACATAGATTTACTTTTCCCCTAGTATTACTTTCCCGTGCAGGTTTCCTGCCAGTGTATCTCACATGGTTATGCACACATCACATGCACTTTTTTAGCACAAACCTTTTGCAAAGGGATAATCTGAAAAATCACATGTGAAAACCTGTGAAGACGCCCAAATGTTCACGTATTTTCTGGCTGTTCTTACGACAAATGTTATTTCCTTTAGCGTCTATTAAAGCGAGATGGGTCTCTTATTTCCTCCTTTCTCTGCTCTCCTGCCATTGCTGAGGTTTTTCTTAGACTTCATTTTGTTTTTCCCTGAAGAATTTCTTCCTGAGAGCCACTAGCAATGCCTCTGGGCTGAGTAAAATGGAAAATCTTAAATAGCTGTTTGCCAAACAGGCTTTGGGCTCCATGGGAAGGCAGTATCATTTAGCCATTTTGAAACCAGAACACTGGAAGCAAACACTTTAATTAAGTGAAATTAATTTATATTTATTTGCATATAGGGGACCTTAGAAAAGAGTTTGAGAGTAGTTACGAGAAAAATGTATTTGAAACAGGGAAGCTGCAATAAATATTTTGAAAAAGAAAATGTAGAGAATCTTGTAAAGAACCAGATCGCTAATTGTATCACACTGTGGGCATGAGGTAGTTTGAGTGCTGTCGTTAGCTTTGATTTTCACCAGTAGCCAGGACAACAAAATATGGACAGACTGTAAAATCTTCATTGCTGCTCAAACAGAGCCTCTTCCTCGTCTAGAAAATAGCCTCTCCCCAAGTGAACGGTAAGAGGAATTTGTTGCTCAGACCCCTGTATACTCATGACGGACGACTAATGGATAATAGCACAACAACCTTTTTTGCAAAAGATACGGTAATGGCCTTCGTATGAAAGCTTCTAGACGTCTTCAGTAAAAACCGAGGGCACCATGTTAAATCGTCATTCAGCGAATGTGTTTCTCTGGAGAACCGAGCCGATGTTGTCCAGCGTGCTGGGTTTCTGCGATCCGGCCTGACAGCCCTTCCGGGACCTAAGTGACGTGTCCGGTTCCCACACCCTCACTGTTCCTTTCTCAAACGTCACTGCCACCCTGTGCTCTGTGCAGAGCACTAGGAAAATAATGTGCTGACCGGTGCATCTCGTGAGCTCTTCTAGGGGTTTCGATCTGATGAGGGGCTTGCGTTGGTTGCAGCACATCTGAAGCTCGAGCTGACTCTGCGTTTCGTTCCATCCGCAGCGTGTCACTCCTCCTGCCTGGCGTGCGTGGGTCCGGAGCCCTCGCACTGCACGGGGTGCAGGAAGCCGGAGGACGGGCTGCAGGTCGAGCAGCTGTCCGTGGCCGGGGCTCCCTCTGGAGTGTGTCTCTCTCAGTGCAGAGCCCAGTTTTACCTGGAGAGCTCCGGGCTCTGTGCAGGTGAGTGAGCTTGGTCTGAGACAGTGTCGGGCCAAGGGGTTTCCTCGCGGGGCAGCCTGTGAGATGGGGCCACAGCCGGGAAGACCTGTGTTTCCCGGGAGCGTGGTCCCAGGGTGCTATGGGTGAAGCAGGCTACAGACACGCAAACCAGGGGCCCCACCGGTGCCCCCGCCCTCTGGAATAACAGATGGCCTTAAAGAGCTGGTTCCTCCCCAGAGGCAAATTAATGACGGATTCTCTCGATCTCCACAGTTCTGCAGAGGATGCAAGATGATACAATTTTGAAGAAATTACAAGTTTTGTTTTAAAAATGAACTCTGTATGACAATACTGAGTTTTGCTTACATACTATCTATTATCTCAGAAGAAACACTGTGTTTTAAAAAGAGTGTGGCGGTAACAGACATCCCAGCAGCCCCGTCCCTGCCTCTTCCTTGTGCTCAGCTTGGTGAGGGAGCCGTGGTCAGTCAACCATCGCGGGAATTTCAGGGGCTACATTTTTCCAAACCTCCTTTTTCAGTCTGGAAGATAGTTTTCCTCCTTGGGCTGGATCTTACTGTGCAGGACAAAATTGCTTCCAGGTTTTGTACTAATTTTTAACGACATAAGTAAGTTTATCAGTTCTTTCGGTCAATTTATTACTTGGTTTAGGTGAGTGGGGAGAGAAAAGTCTGCGGTGTGTATTTTGATGTGTTCAGTGGTTGCTAAGATTTATCAAGGGCCTCAAGGCAAAGAGTTTTAATTAAAGAAATAAATGGGCAGGAATCTGCCTGTACAGCTTAGGGGTATGTTACCATTTATGGGGTTGGAATTCCCTTACATTAATTGAATCAAACATACGGAATCTAGATTAAGCCGTGCTCTTTAATGTAGTCCGTGGAGTGCTGACATGCAGTCTACAAATGCGTGCCTTCCGGCAATGTTCAGTCTTCTTCGCTTTCCCCTCCTGGCTTTTAGAGTGGGAGTGTGCCAGGCTCTGGGGAGAGGAAGATGAAAAAGCTGGAGGCCACGCCTTAGGGAAAGCAGGATCAAGCAGGGGACGGACATCTGAGCAAGTAATTAAAAGGGCGTGTGACACAGGCTGGCACGGCAGTGGGCGCAAGGTATAGAAACAGCACAGAGGAGACTGGCTCTGTCTGACAGTAGTGAGGAAAGATCTGTAGAGGGAAAACTTGGCGTGATTAAGCTTTTGAGGGATTAGTGAGAGTTCGCCGGGTGAAGAAGGTGGGGAGGGGCCTTCTAGAGCAAGCGGACGGCCAGTGCGAAGGCGTGGCGTGTTTGGAGGAGCGCAGTGTGTTTGATGTTCCCGCAGTGTGACATCCAGAGAGGTGACTGGTGAGGAATGACTGGGGACGTGGCGTGTGCGTGGGTCACGTCACAAAGTGCTGTATGTGCCATGCTCGGGAGTTTAGCGTTGACGCTGTTGGTATTGGTGAGCCATGAAAAGACTCTAAGTGGTGGAATGATTTGGTCAATTTGCATTTTATAGGGATGATAAAATCTGGTGATTGTGTGGCGGATACATGGGGAGAAGCAGGTGGGCTGGTTAGGAAGCTCCGCACTGATCCACAGCGTGCGGTGGTGAAGGTCTGGACTGAGGGGTCACGGGGTGGGGAAGTTGGGGTCAATTCGACAGATTCAGGCTGTAAAGTCAACAGAGCCTGATGTGTTGTGGTGATGGGAAAGCAGAAGTTTAGGATAACTCCATGGTTGTCGGCATGAGTGACTTGGTGAGTGGTGGGGCTCCGGGAATTCAACTGCCGGCCGGGGGAGCAGGAGGGTGGGATGGGTCGATGAAGAGTACAGTTCGGGGCAGACGTCCACAATTACATTACGTGGATGTGGGCTGTGCTCAGAAGTGGATGAGGGGTGGTATTTTGGAAGTGAGGAGTGTGAACACCTGTAAAACACCCAGTGGAGATTCCTCCCAGGCGGTGGATTCGCGTGGCTGGTGTTCGGGAGAGAGGCCAGAGCACACACACCCCCGAGACTCACCAGCACAGGGGTCGGCACTGAAGCTGTGGGTGTGCTTGCCCACGAGTGAGGAAGGAAGGGCAAAGGGCGGAGTCTTGGGAAGCTCCAGTATTTATGTGGTGTTCAGAGAAAGGGGCTGGAAGAAATGATCAGAGAGGGAAGAACTAGACGAGTGTGACGCCCGGGTTTCCCTCCTTCCACCGCCCACACGTTTAGGCCGCGGAAATTCGTTTGTTGAGAACCTGTGACGCTCCAGGGACAGGAGCTGTGATGGGTACAGGACTCACAGGAACGAAAGAAGATGTGATTTTTACTCTTAAATATTTTCCAGTCTAGTTTGGGGGGGGGGAGATGGGGAATGTTAAAAAAGAAAGAAAGACAAAAAAAGGAGTGAGAATACAGAAAAGGAGGGTGAAGGAAAGGGGGAGACTGATTCTGATCGACTTTGCTCATTTCAATTTTCATCCCTTATGTACTAGAGGGTTTTGATATCTGCATCTTGTTTTTTGGGGAAGTCCATCTCAACATTTGTTTTTAATGTCAAAATGTAGGAAATTTTATATGGAATGAAAGTTGGGATGCCGGGCCACTTTTTTGTATCATTAAAAAGAAAAGAGAAAGAATGGTGTCAGTTGTTTGAAATTTAAATAGAAAATAGGATGAACAAGAATTGATGTTCTGGTTGTTCTGGGCACAGTTTGTGCTGGAGTCATGTTGGCTGGACTCCAGCCGTCTGAGGACACTTGCGGTGCCGAAGCCGCTCACTCTTGCCTTCTCAGAAACGTGTGTACTTAGCCATCAAGCAGAGAGCCAGTCTTGAACGTAGCATTACCTGGAGGGATGACTCATAGAACTTTCAGATGTCTTCCACAGATGCTCTGTAATAGAGTTGGTCTTCCTTGAAGGATCTCAGACTTCAGACAGGACTCCTGCCATGAAATCCGCTTCCGTTGAAAGAGGAAGCCTCATAAAACTCACTGGAGCAGCGTAGACGTTCCCAAAACCAGCGCAGAGTTGAAGCTTCATGAGATTGTCAAGAAAGATGCAGATGCGAATCCCTGCACTCAGAACAGAGGCTTTGAGAGGACGGTCACCCAGCATGTCCTTTTCCCTCTGTGTCCGCGGCAACTAGCTAGTTCGTCATCTGTTTGATTCTTACCCGTCTCCAGGGAGGGATCCTGAAGTCTGCCATGGAACGTTCACGGGCTTACCCCTAAACTCGAGTGTGTGGCAAAGGGACCTTCTCCTGGGCTTCTTGGCCCGCCCTTTCCATTGGTTTGTCCCCCTTGCTTTCTGCTTTATGTAATTCAATAATCTTAATTCACATTGAGCTTGGCCACTACATGGACTTTGTGACCAAATGAAATAAAACATATTTATGCGCATAATGCATTGATTCATCTTTCTCCCGTTTTCAATTCCACAGTGATCCACTCTGATTTCCTGTCTATTAGGGGGTGTATTAGTCCGTTTAGCGTTGCCTCAAAGGAACACCCGAGACTGGGTAATTCATGAAGAAAAGAGGCTTATTTGGCTCACACTCCTGCAGATGGTACAAGAGCGTGGCCCCAGCACCATCTTCTGGCTTCAGGGAGCTTCTGTCCTGATCGTCCCCTTTTTCTTTGATCTGAGCAGCCTGATAAGCAGCCAGGGTCTGGTGACAGCGATTCTGGGACAGCTGTCCCACAGGAGGGAGAACGGTTTTGGGCTTCCTGTGCTTTACTCGACATGCCGTGAGAATGGGAGCTCGGGTGGGAAGAAACGTGAGACTCTGCAGATGGTCGTTTCTGCATCTGTGCTTTGTTCAACCCGGGTGCCACAAACGCCTGCTCTGCAGGGGGCTGCCTTGGAGAGGGGTGTGGCAGGTGTGTGCCCCGTGCCTGGCAAAGCCAGGCGACCGTGCAGAACACGTCTCAGCCCGGAATGTTGGCAGGAGAGACGGAGCTGCTGCCCGTGTCGTGGGAGGCTTCCCTGACTGTCCCTCTGCTTTGTCCCCCAGCGTGCCACCAGTCCTGTCTCCGGTGTGCGGGGAAGAGTCCCCACAACTGCACGGCCTGCCAGCCTCCCCGCGTGCTGCTGGGCGGGCGCTGCCTGTCCCGGTGCCCCGACGGCTACTTCAGCCAGGCAGGTGGCTGCACAGGTGAGTGTGTGACGTGCTCGTGCATGTTCCCTGTGCCCGTGTGTTTCTGCTGTGATCAGCGACCCTGTCGTGCTGGGGACTGCAGGGGTCAAGGTCTGTAGTGAGGGGAACAAGGAAGATTTCGTTCTCGCAATGAGGAAGCAGTGACGGAGCAGGAGAGAGGGAGGGAGTCAGCTTTACCCTGGAGACGGTGACATCTGAGTGAACCCTGAGCTTGGTTTTCTCTCACCGGGAAGGCCATGCTGGACACGTAACTCTCCTCGTGGACCAAACAGTGACCTTTATGTCCGTAGGAACCAGGACACAGGTCCGTGTAACTCCCTGTTGCTACGGCTGCTTTTGAAGTTAAAAAATTTATGTTTCTGATCATTAAAGGATTATGGGCTCATTGTATGAGGTTTAAAAGTTCAGAATAGAGGCCAGGCGCGGTGGCTCACGCCTGTGACCCTAGCGCTCTGGGAGGCCGAGGCAGGAGGATCACTCGAGGTCAGGAGTTCGAGACCAGCCTGAGCAAGAGCGAGACCCCGTCTCTACTAAAAAAATAGAAAGAAATTATCTGGACAACTAAAAATATATAGAAAAAATTAGCCGGGCATGGTGGCGCATGCCTGTAGTCCCAGCTACTCGGGAGGCTGAGGCAGGAGGATCGCTTGAGCCCAGGAGTTTGAGGTTGCTGTGAGCTGGGCTGATGCCACAGCACTCTAGCCCGGGCAACAGAGCGAGACTCTGTCTCAAAAAAAAACAAAAGTTCAGAATAGAAAGAAAGAGGGATTTGGGGAGCATCGCTGATAATTCCACATTTCAAAAGCAACACTCCAAACCTGGCGATATGTTCCCTTTTGGCGTATCTCTTGCATATGCTCGTGCATAAACGGCATGTATAAAGCACAGGAGAGCTAAACTTGTTTGTATTCATTTTTCCCAAACATTAAGCCATAAACAATCCCTTACGTCATGAAAAATTTCATGTACAAACGTGTGTGTGTGTGTGTGTAATTTTCCTGGCTACATGATACTCCATTCCTTTGCATGTAAGAAATGGAGGAAGGATTTGGACTTTGGGGACCGAGACACTCAAGGACACTAGAGACGTCTTTTACTTGATCTCTGTCAGTGCGGTGCTGCTCTGGTGCCCTGTCGGTGCCTGATAAACCAGCCAGAACTGCAGATTAAAATTTGATTATCTTCCACGGCTCTGGGGTTCATGGGCTCAGCTGGGCAGTTTTCTTAGGGTCCTGTACGGGGGTCGTGGGGCGGATTCCACTGACAGGTCTGACTCCTGCCCTGCGAGGCCTCGTGTGGCTGATGGGGCTTCCGCACAGCATGGCAGTCTCAGCTCTCCAGACTTCTTGCCTGTTCTGTGATCTTCCCCCCGGGCCTCCGAAAGCACTGGGCTTGCCGGCGTGAGCCTCCGTGCCTTGCCCGTGACTCTGCGTGTCAGCTGTGTTCCCCAGCGTGAGTCTCCCCAGAGACCTAAGCAGAAGCTGCAGGTCTCCCTGCTAACTCCGCTGTGTCCTCGTGGCCGAAGCAGCACAGCCCGGATCCGAGGCCTGTCGGAGGGGAAATGGCCATGCACACAGCGAGGGGTGGATTTGCTGGTCTCCATCGTGCAGACGGGCTCACAGGTGCTGCTGATTCGGGCAGGGTCAGGCACTGGGCACAGGGAGCTCTGGGCACGTCTCAGCCCTGCTTGCCGGGGCTGCAGCAGGAAAGAGCAAAAGCAGAGAGAGGTATTCACTTCCTTCATTGATGTGTCAGTCCTGTACACTTTTAATAGCACCTTTATATTTCAGTGACAGAGATTCTGGAAATCACTAGTTGAGTTTAGTACAGGATTTTATTGGAATTGACAAAATACTAAAGTTTAAGCACCTTATTGTATGTAGCACGGTGGTTTTTTTGTATCTACAGGGCAAAAAAAACAGAACACATTCTACCGTGACTCCTATTTTATTTCTAAAGAGAGGCTGTTAGGACCAGCTGACAGAAAAGCTTATTGTGGTGAAATTGCCTTGCTTGTATTTCTGGAGTCAGAAAACATGTAGTAAATTTATAAAATATTTTTAAAATAAATTAACATTTGTTAGATTTGACTAGCCTTAAATTCCAAAGAGAAAATTTAGAGCGAGTACAAATTTAGATGATTGAAGATCAATATTATTTTATTTATTTATTTATTTATTTATTTATTTATTTATTTATTTTTTTTTTTTTTGAGACAGAGTCTCACTTTGTTACCCGGGCTAGAGTGAGTGCCGTGGCATCAGCCTAGCTCACAGCAACCTCAAACTCCTGGGCTTAAGTGATCCTATTGCCTCAGCCTCCCGAGTAGCTGGGACTACAGGCATGAGCCACCATGTCCGGCTAATTTTTTTGTATATATATTTTTTAGTTGGCCAGATAATTTCTTTCTATTTTTAGTAGAGACGGGGTCTCACTCTTGCTCAGGCTGGTCTTGAACTCCTGACCTCGAGCGATCCACCCGCCTCGGCCTCCCAGAGCTAGGATTACAGGCGTGAGCCACCGCGCCCGGCCGCAATATTATTTTAATTCTGGAATTTTTTTTCCTTTTGCGGAGTGCCTTTTTAATCTGTGCAGGCGCCTGGTGAGTTGCTTTGCTTTGCACACTCTGTCAAGCCCAGTGGGGGGACGTCCTGGTTTCTCTGTCCTTAGGTAGGGTTGTCCTTGAAAGCTGGTGCCTCCACCCAGCCCGGCTGGTTCTCCTGTGTGTAAATGGTTTAGGGGAGCAGAGTCGGAGTAGCTCTAGGTTTCTCTGTCCGTCTGCTGGAAGGAGCAGATGGGTGGTCCCGTGAGCAGCGGGGCAGCCGGGTCGCGGGGAATACTCTGGTGGGGAGGAAGAAGTGGGCGGTGGAAGCTTCCTGAGAATGCTAGTTACCTTTCAGATAGACGTTTTCAAAGTTCAGAGCCTCAGGAATGTGGGAGGGAGATACTGCTGTCCTTCTAGAAGCAGTTCATTTTCTCACTTGCTTTTTTTTGGTATAACTCCTTATCTTCTCTTGGCCTCTTGCCAGAAGTGAGAGGCAGCTGACTGTGCTCGGAGTCTGTGCCTCTGCTTTTCCCCAGCTGTGTGCCAGGAGGGAGTTCACCAGTTCCAGCAAGTTCCACCCAGCTCCAGTGCCTCCCTCCCGTCCTCTTGGAGTCAGGCGTGCTTAGACCCCCTTGTCCTTGGCAGGGAAACCCCAAACCTCCTGCCACGCGCTCGCTCCTGCTGCCGCCTTAGCATCCGGAGTGCAGCCGCTTTGATTCCTTCCCCCTCGTCTTGCTGCCCGCACCTCACGGGGACTCACTCGGGTTTCTCTGTGTCGTTCCTCTCGTTCATTTGCTGGTTTTTCTGGGGAAGACACAGCTTGACATAATCTTGTCTAAGGAACTGCGCTTCAGACAGAGCTCAGGATGACCTCCAGAAAGAGGACGTTTTTGTTCCTTGTGTTTTGATTAAGTGATGCTGATAGAGCAGGCGTCCGGGTGCAGCCCAGGGGGGAGCCTGCCTGGCACCTGACTAGCAAGAAGCTTCAGTGTCATTCGCTGCGTGTGGCCCCCACTTCCCTGCCAGGAATGTCTGGGAAGCAGCCCTCCCCCCGGGCCTGCTCTCTCCTTAAACCGTGGTGTTTTCGGGTGGGGAGTCTCACCGCGCACATTTCTGCTTTGTGACCCCTCACTAACACAGACGAGGACGGTCCCTCTGGGGTGTGTGGCCGATCACCAGGTGTTTGCAGTTCTAGACTGTGTGTTCTGCTCGTGGGCAGGATTCTCACTGACTCCAGAAATGCAGGCTGTTGGTCCACGAGTGTGCCAGGCTTGCCCAGAAATCTTCGAAAGATGACCAGAGTTTGAGGTCTGCTCTTCATGTAATTGGTGGAGTGCGTTGAATACTTATCGCATTTGCATGCTGAACTGCTAATTCCAATCCTGCTTTCGTTTTCCTGCCTAGAATGTCACCCAACCTGCAGGCAGTGCCACGGGCCGCTGGCATCCGACTGCGTCTCCTGTCACCCCCGTGCCTCTCTCAGCGGTGGGAGCTGCCGGACCAGCTGCCGGGAAGAGCAGTTGCTCAACCTCGCAGGGGACTGTGCTGGTGAGCGGAAGTCCCTTAGGGTCCCCAGAAGTCACGGGGCAGCTACTGGGTTCTTCACACCAGGCTTGGGGGCTCTTGTTCTTTGTCCTCGAGCTACAAGCTCCTTTCCGGGACACACTTGTCTCGTGTCTGGGCGCTCGCCCCACGGCCTCCCCTCAGGCATTTAGTAAATACTTGCAGCTTTGAATGGAGCTTCTAGTAATATTCTTGCAAGTCCTTAAAAAACTTAGGATCTCACATTAACAAAGAATGAAGTGATGGTAATTGTGCTTTTATATATGTTTGGCAGCGTCCTCCTAAGACAGCAAAATGTGTTTTCAAAACAATCACTCCAAAGACTTTCTCCCTCTTGTCTCTGTCATCTCCTGCCTCTTGCTTTGGAAAAACTTTGCCATCCTGCCGCTGGCACAAAATTTCAGGGAGATTAACCTAAAAGTAGATCAGTTGCCTCAGGGAATGGGTATTTTTTCTTCCTCATTTTAGAGCTTAGTTGTGAAAAACAATTAGGAAAGCAGTTTGAATAATGTTGGGGGCCATACATGGTTTGTGTTCATCTACCCTTTCAGATAACAGGTATGCATTTCTGAGTGCCTGCGAATGGTCAGGTGCTCAGAATACAGAAGAAGAATGAGACAGTGACCCCCACCAAAGAGCTTATAGTCTGGAGAGAAGAATTGACAGGTTGTCGGGTTATCATACACTTCTTGACCCACTTCTTCCAATTGTAGGAGAAACTTGTCAGGATTTGCCTTTAGCAGCTGTTGTCCCAGCTCGGAAGGGCTGACTGGGGGGCATCCCGGCCCCTGGACAGACAGGAGAGCTGGGACCAGACAGGGTGATGTGGGAGGGGCTGACGTGGCTGTTGGGCTTGTCCCTGGGCAGGGAGCAGGTGCAGCCAGGTGTCTGGACCATGGCATCCAGTGGGCACGTTCAGTCCGGGACGGTGCCAGGAGCTCAGCTGTCCAGTCTGGCCTGGTGGCGGTGGTTGGGGGACAGCAAGTGCTCTAGGTGTGGCTGGCAGTGCCGTAGTCCAGGTGACACACTTGTCCTTAACTAAAGACCGCACATGGGGGTCGAGGTCTGCACCCTAAGGAGGCTGAGCTGCCAAGCACAGGCTGCACCCCAGAATGCTGGGACTCAGAACAGAAGCCCAGTCACAGACTGTGAACACATTTGAGGGGTGACAAAAAGTGGAAACTCTGACTCTGGGCTTAAGAATGATCAGAATCCCGACCGGCCGTGGGCACGAGTGTTCACTGGTGATGCCAGTCACAGTCGGGACCGTCCTGGGGAGTGGGCAGCATGGGAGACAGGAGGACCTGGCATGGCAGGGCTGACCCTTGACACAGTGTGTGAGTCTGAGTTTAGCTCCTGGCTCTTGCTTTAGGTTATGGAGAAGCAGCTGCCGTGGGAACTGAGTGGTTTCTGACGTGGTTAAAGCACCCTAGTGGCTGTTTACTGAGAACCCACTGAGCACAAGGTGCTGAGCTGCTGTTTGGGGGAACACAGATCTTCCAGGCCACTTACTGAGGTGAGCCAAAGGGACAGGTGCAGTTAACAAGTAACGCAGAGCAACTGGTGTCCCATAACACAACAGATAGTGAGGCTGCAGCAGCTCAACGGCGGGAGAAGTAACAGGGTATGGAAGGCATCATGGCGGACGTAGAACCTAAGATGCTTCCAGAAGAATAGCAGGATTTGGTTAGACAGGGTGCCCAGGTGGGCTTTCTGAGTATGTTTCACCAGGAGACAGGCCCAGAGCATAAGCCATTCGTGGCCGGTGAGTCATCCAACCTGGGGGAAGAGCGTGGTTGGTATTTGAGCGTATTAGGTGAGATGATTGGGGAGCTTAAGTTGGAACCAGAGTACAAGGAACCCAAAGTTCCAGACCAAGACGTTTGGGCTAGACCTCGTGGGCAGTGGGGCCTGAGAGGCGTGAGAGGGCCGTGACTTCACTGAGCGTGTGTGATGGGCGAGAAGTCGGCAAGCTGCGGGGAGGGTGGACGGAGCAAGGACAGATTCGAGTCGGGAAGGAGAGTTGGAAGGTGGGACCTGAGGTGTCTCTTCATGGTGGCTTCTCTGGTTCCAGTCTGTTCCCCATGTGGACCCTAAACATTTCATGCTGGGGCCTATCTTATAAATACAGGTTTGCGTAAGGAGATTGGAAACGTTTAATTTTTAATGAGCTCTGTTCTCTCTAATGTCCAGAGTGCTCTTTGATAGTAAATTAGGTGATTAGGAATTGCATTGATTTTTTAAGGCAAATAGGAGACCCTTAGAATAGAGACTCATGGGACTGAGCTAAATGGTTCCGGAAGTCTCCAGCCATGGGAGAGCAGGTCCTACTAAAATCAGCTGGAAAAGGAGACCCGTGGCCATTATGGGTTTAGGTGTATTAAGTAATGATTTTAAATGAGGGAACC
Organism: Lemur catta; assembly: GCF_020740605.2. Lineage (NCBI taxonomy): Eukaryota > Metazoa > Chordata > Mammalia > Primates > Lemuridae > Lemur > Lemur catta. The sequence continues at coordinate 143,357 of NC_059151.1, forward strand.
GTTGTCTGGTGCTCGGAAATCCTTTGTTGGGTAAAGACTGGTGTGATAGTATCTGTTGCAGAAAAGTTTGATCATTTTCAATTTTTGAACCTTCAGGGAAGCATGTTGGACCCCTAAGTTTACACTTTTCACTAAATGGATGCGTTTTCTAAAGAAAATTGCGTGAGACGTGGTGTTTGCATAAAAGACACGTACAGCTTAGTGAAGGGAAGTGTGTGTGTTTGCCGGGTCTGTGCGACAAAGCCCCACAGCAGAAATTTGTTTCCTCACAGTCCTGGAGGCTGGAAGGCCAAGGTCAAGGTGCCCAGGAGGGTTAGTGTCTTCTGAGGCCACTGTCGTTGGCGTGCGGGGGCCGTTCCTCCACGCACAGGCCTGGCGTCTCTGTGTGTCCTGTGAGTCCTGCAGCTACACTAGTCGGGGGGGATTGGGGGTCCAGCCCTTAACAGTCTGCTTTTAATTAATTACCTCTTTAAAGGGTTTATAAGTAACTATAGTCACTTTCTGAAGTGCTGGGGGCTGGGCCCCAAGGTAAGAATTTGTGGGGGACACAGATCAGCCCACAGCAGAAGGGGGCGTGTATTTGGTGTGACGTTGCTGTGTTCCCTACACACAGCGCAGGGTAGGGGACGAGCCTGTAGGGTGGGCCCCAGCCCATGTTGGCGGGCGTGTGTGTGCGTGTGTGTGTGTGCATGTGTGTGCATGTGTGTGTGCGTGTGTGCATGTGTGTGCGTGTGTGTGCGTGTGTGCATGTGTGTGCATGTGTGTGTGCATGTGTGCGTGTGTGTGCGTGTGTGTGTGTGTGTGCGCGTGTGTGTGCGCATGTGTGCATGTGTGTGCGTGTGTGTGTGCATGTGTGTGCGTATGCGTGTGTGCGTGTGCATGTGTGCGTGTGTGCGTGTGTGTGCGCGTGTGTGCGTGTGAAATGGGTGTGAACACTTTCTGGAAGATGTTAAAGTCCATACGATTTTAAAAGCTGCGTACGAATTAGACATGGGGGTTAGAGATTTGGAGGGAGAAGCATTTCGGGAAACCAGCCAGAGAAGATCGTCTGTTCAGACAGCCGTGAAGAGAGAAGTAGCGTGTCAGCCCTGAGTGTGGGATGCGGGCAGGGCGGGAGGCCTGGGCACGCGTGGGCTAAGAACCTGCCTCATTGTCCAGGCTGTGGGGGTCTCTTGAAGGTCCCCAAGCAGGGAGTGTCATGGTCACGTTTCTGTGACAAGAAAGATCTGCGGAAGACAAGACCAGCTCAGAAAGACTTAGGAGGTGGTTGCAAAAATCCAGATGAGAGGTTAAGGCCCCTGACGAGAACGTTGCTGAGAGGAGGAAGAAAAGGGGCCACAGCCTCACCAGGTGTTAATGACACGTTGGGTTGAGTCCTCTAAGATTGCTGTTTTGTCAGCAAAAATGGTCCAGTAGTGGCGATTTCATGCGGTTTAACCTAACAGAAGCAGTAGAGCTTGGTGATCTCTCAACTCTGGGGCTACGAGAGAGGGAACTTTGCAGATGGTTTCCAGGTTTCCGGTCACGGAAAGTCGAGGGATGGGAGTCCCATTGCCAAGGAAAACGGTGCGTCTGAATCCGGGGTGACCATTGGACACCAGGGGCGGCTGTCCAGGAGGGAGTCAGAGTGTGAGTGAGCAGGTTTCTTACTGCAGCTGCCGGGAGCTTCTATCCTGTCTTCATGTTGCCCTGACCCTAAAGTCCTGGCATGTTATTAACTCAAGTGTTGGCTCTGTCGGGTCATAGTTAACCTCATGGAATGTTTAGATGGCTTTTATCTAAACTCGGGAAGGTGCTGGGGAAGCCACGTGACGACACACAAAGCCGAGGGCAATCTGCCCCACGCAGGCCTTGGTGGGATGTCCCCCGCCACCCTGGGGAGGGCCAAGCTCCCTGGGAGCCCTGGAGAAAAGAACCTCGCTGCCCCCCAGCTGTGTGAGTTCCATGCGGGGTGCCGGGACTTCCTGACAGGGTTTATTCTCTCTCTGAACTGCACCTAAGATGAGCATCAGAGACCTCTTAATTGCACGTAGCTGTTTAAAAAAGAAAATCACATCTCATCTGTCTTGTAGACAAGAGTATACACATCCTGGGAGCAGGTCCAGTCAGCTCCATGTGCCCTTGAGTACGGAGGAGTCAGGTGTGTAGGGTTTTTCCACCATGCCTATCAAAGCAACACACATAGTTTGTGAGGTTCAGGCCAGGGGTGATAATTTTCAACAAAGACAAATGAACTGAGAGGCAGGCGTGCACACGATCGCAGGAGACGTGGGCAAGTCTATGGAAAGCCAGAGTTTTTTCTTCATGGAGTTAAAATTTTTTTCTGCCCACCTCTCAACAACGCTAACAAAAAAAAATTCCAAATCTCGGCATGCTTTCTCCATTTGTCTTTCTCAACTGAAAGCTTCCTCTTGCTCATAGAAGAGGGTGAGAATGAAAAGAAAAACATATAAAAACCCAAGGGGAAAATGTCCAAGTGCAGATGCGTCAAAAAAAGGTGGCTTGGGCTTTATGTGGCGGCGACCGGGGTGGCTGTGTTTGAGTTGTTGTGTAGAACGGAGATGGTACTGAGAGAGTAATAGTGCAGAGAGCAAGAGCGGAACAATTAAAATAACTGATCATTTTAGGGTGATGGAATTCTGGGGGGTTAAAAATTTGTTGCTGTTTACGCAGTGATTTTTTTTAAACGCTGATTCACTGTTGCCACAAATCTGTGAGAGAATTTAAGCAAAAGAACACAAGTATCAGAAAATAAATATTAAGCATTTTCATATTGTTTTCATTCCGTGGAACTCAAACTCTAAGCAATGGTTAATAGGTGTTACATTCAAAAAAGACTCCTGGCCAGATAAATTTGGGAACATCTCAGTCAGATAAAATTAAGCAACTGTCTTTCTTGCAGAATTCCTAGACCCTTACAAATGCACGTGTACATCGTGAATCTTTATGATGAAGAAGGCTGGACATTGTTTTCCAGGCATTTTCTTGCAGATGCCTTTCTTGTAGTTTCTCGTGGAACTAACCAGTGCTGTGCAGAACCATCTTTGGGAAGCCCTGAACTACGTGATGTTAATGTTTTGAACAATTTGTCGGCTTTCCCCAAGGGTAATGACATTACGGACCCGTTTGCAGACTGTGTTCCACGCTCCCGTCTTCCTTCTACTGGTCCTTCCACTGCGTCACATGCCGATGATTTCAGGGATCTCGGTGTGAGTGTATTCTGATTCTTATCTCTTCTTTTTCACCTTCCTCTTTTTTCCCTCCGGTCCTGTTCTTCTATCTGTATATTTTTCCAATTTTCTTGTGTCTTCTTTTTTTCCTTAACACTTGCTGCTTTATTTTCCTTATCTTCTTTCTTTTAGAATGCACTTTCTTTCCTTATTTCTCGTCTTGCCACCCTATCTCTTATTGCTTGAACTATGGATTGAACATCCGTTCTCTCTGCAGAACTTCCAACGATTGTCTCTTCCTTGTTCTCCCGGCCTGTGTTTTATTTAAGAGATCGTACTGTCTGCGGAGGGATGATTGAATAGTTCAGGGTGTTTTTGCTTTGAGCTTTTCCTTTCAGTAAAAAAGAACATGAACTATGCTTCAATTGAGTCCTTCCTAAATTAAAAAAAAGAAGAAAGTGTATTTTCTCCTTCATGTGACTTTTACTGAACAATACGCTACGTAGCTTTAGTAACGACAGAAAGCTTATTTGTAAGCTTCCGACGCAGGAAGGCTCCCAGCGCAGTCCGATTGCTGTTGCCCTCGTAACAACGATGGGTCAGGGCCGGAATTGCAGAGACAGATTTTGTGGGTCTGCGTTAAAAGAACACGGCTGAATTTACACTCAGGTTATCCTCGTTAGTACCAAAGATAGTGCAACTGCTAAGACTGTACTTACTCCTTTTCCCACGCACGTATAAACCTCTGGCTCTCATGTGATAGGCAACGACGGTGACATAGCTGCAAACGTGAGCCTCAGTATCAGCGTCAGTTCTGACTGTGCCCGCTGCAGACAAAGAATAATAACTGATGTTTATTGAGCACTTAATGTGTGCCGGCTCATCACATATAGTATCTCATTTAATCCTGGCTGCAGCCCCAGGCGGTTGGTCCTGCGATTAGTACCATCTTCATTTCACAGGCTAAAATAAGAGGAGACACGAGGTCAGAGGTGTTGACCCACCTACCCGGAGTTTCACAGCTGCTAAGCGCGAGAGCTGGGCTGTGGCTCTGTCAGGCACTTCAGAGGGGGCACAGTGACCACTGTGTTACCACCTTCATGCCCGATCTAGTTTCCGTGAGACCTTCTTTGCTTCTTGGCATCCTTTTTTCACCTCTCTCTCGTGCTCTCTGGTCTTGACCACTCGACTCCCTCTACACCCTCCCTCGGGTCGAATCTCCGTTCACTCTCAGTCTGCAGCTCTGCTTCCTTTGTTGTTTAGCAGATTCACATTACCTGACAAAACAAAACAAACCAACCTCACTTTTCTCCTCAAATGTCTCTGCAGCTTCCTCAGCCCTTTCCCTCCTTTGAGAAAGGAGCTGCCCCCGCCCCCCGCCTGCACCTGCACCTCAGCCTTCTGCCGCTGCCCTCGCCAGCTGGGCTTCCCCTCTGGTCACACGTGTCCTCTTCCTCTTCCCTTTCCGTGTTTCCTGCTCTTCTTCCTCCCCACCCTCCTTCCTCCAGGACCTGAGCGTCTCTCACAGCTTTGTTCATCGTTTCTGTCGTCTCCTTAGCGTCTGCCCCAGGTGCCCATGGTGTCACCTCCAGGCCCTCATCCCCCTCCACCTGCTGGACAGCCGACCCCCAGGAAAGCTCCGAAGAAGGCCCTCGTCTTCACCCCCCCATAGGTCCTCTTCCTCCTCTTCCTGACTGTCTTGTCCGCCCAGGGCTGATTTTTCCGTCGGTGCAGCTCAAAACCACTGGGTTACACCTGCTTCGTGAAGACTCTTCCATATCAGCTCACGGCGCTATCGTGCAGATTCCGCCTCTGCAGTTGGCGCTTGGATGTTTTCCCTTTCCCGGTTCCCACTGTGGAACCCCAAGTCCGTCTTTCTTGGTTGAGAGTCTCATTTTTTCACCAGAGGCTCTTCCCCACTGACGGTCTCCCACTCTTTCCCAAGGGGAGGACGACTCTCCTTGAAGGTCAGCTCTGGTTCACAAAACACTGTTTGGTGCTCAGCACCTGTTGGTGGCCTCCCCTTGCTGCGTTGACGGTGAATCCTCCGCCCTGGCTTTCTAGGCCTCGGTCTCCCTGCGTCCCCGAGTGAATGCCACGGCTCCAGCCACGCCGGTTCTCCCCACTCCCCGCTGCCCAGCTCCCGTGTGCCCGTGTGCTGCTGCGTGTCAGTCCCTCCTCGCAGGGTGTCCTCGGCCACCAGCGTTCGCAAACGTCAGATGAGCATCCGAGTTCAAGTTCCTCTCACTCCCTCGGGATAAAACATGCTCTGGTTGTCTGACACCCGCTGCGTTTTGGATGTGGCTTTCTCATCATTCCTTCACGAGCATCTTGGGGGAAGGTTCTGTGTCCGACTCGGAACCCCGTGTCCCGTGGTGCCTCCCACAGTGCCTTGCACCCAGCTGGGTTGCCGTAAACGGTCACTGAAGCGAGCTGTCTTCTACTTTGGAGCTAAACCGAGTAAAGCATAAATTGGATACAGGGCATCAAGATGCGTGGGTAAGGCTGGAGCTCACGTCGCCTTGTTGGAAGTGGAGCTGGCACTAAAACTGAGTTTTACTCTGTGTTTGACATTGCCGCTCCCCCGCCCTGCCCTCCCTCCTCCAGGCTGTCCATGTCCTTGGCGGGGACCGCAGCCATCGTGAGCCGTCAGCACCGGGTAGAAACCACTGTCGTGTGATGTTAAGGCCATTCCATCCTAGCGTTTTATTATTTGGTTGGCTTTTTGAGAGTAAAACAATAGCCATAGACACTGAAAAATAAGTTTCGTTGCTTGTTTGGTTGGTTTCATTTTGTTTTATTTGTTTCATAGCCATTGTATGAACTCAGAGCCTCTATCAAAAAGAACACACGATTTCCCAGAGCTCCTGGGTGGGCTGAGCCCAAAGTCATGATCGAGAGGGAAAGAGATGGGAGCTTGTTTCTCTTCTGCCGTCCGAGTGTTGTGTTCTGAATTCCTGCTCTGTCATCTCACAAGTAGAAACGCGTCAATTTAAAAAGTGAAATCAGAATTCGTATTCTACACCCTTTAAAGGCTGCGAGTGTTGGCATGAAATCATTTCTTTCCTACCTGATGAGGAACAGCCACATGTGTCGATTATTTTAGCTGCTTCCGAATGCACTTAATGGGCTACATTAAGAACCCAATCGACTGACAGGACATTATTAAGAATATCACTATGTGTCTCAATTTGTCTTTATAGGTCATTATTTATCAGCTAAGCAGTTGCTGCTCCATAAAACCAGCATCCAAAGCCGTTGCCGCGACAGCACACATTTACTTTAATATCTCCAAGCTCTTTTGACTTTGCGCCAAAGACGTGAAATAAGTCATTTCGCTGCCGTGCGCGTCCATCCGTCACGACCGTGGGTGACCCTCGCTGGTCCCTGAGGCAGAGCCTCTGGGATCCGAAGGCAGCATCTCACAGCGGTGACCACATGCAGCTTCCTCATGGCTGCAGGGTGACATATTAGGGGATGTGGCAGCTGCTGGGTCCAAATATTAATTTTTTATCTGTTTAAATTTCCAGCATGTCTGCATGCTGTGCAGATTTAGGAGACAAATGGAATCTTCTGCTTGCTGAAAAACGAGAAATGTATTTATTTCAGCTACAGCTAGCACTCCATTTTCAGGCTACCTTGTCACGTGTTCATTAATTTGCTTGTTTAAAGTGTTAATTCGCTGCGGTTATTAGCAAGGAGGCGCATGGCCACAAACAACTGGGATTCCGTCTGCCCCTCCCCTTGTGCCCACCCTGCACCAGGCACCTGAGACAGACTGAGCAGAAGAAACGTGTCCTGGGTCTGTCTGCTTTCCTCGTCGCCTTTCATGAGTCTTGCAATTAAAGACTCTTCGCTATAGGTGCGCTGGTGACAAATAAGAATTTATTTACGAAGCAGCCGTGGGAGGAATCCGAGAGGCAGCCTCCAGGGCGGGCGCCGTTTTTAGGCAATCGGTGTGTTGAGATGTCGTCGGGGTTTGCCCCCTTTTTTTGGTTACAGGCAGAAGGTCACCTGCAGATGCCTCGCGGCACAGATGGGGCTTTAGGATGGGACGTTAATCCTCACGGAGGCTGCCGCATCCGTGGGTCGGAAGTTCGCTCCCTGCATTTTAGTAACTGCAGTCCTGGCACACATGGCACAGCCAGGTCCACTCTACGTTGCAGCCGTGGTCGTGCCACTGGGCTGCCTCCAGCTGACTGTCGCGTGGGGCGGGAAGGCAGGGACAAAGGGACGGCCTCTCTGCTCTTTCTTGCCCAGCTTCAGTGGCTTTTCTAGGCTGGTGTAGGGAGACGGAGCGTGTAGGGCCCGTGCTGACGGAGAAGGGGCTGCGTCTGTTAGTTCCAATGAACATTGAGGATTATTTTTTCCTTCTTTCCCCTGTGCCGTGGGCTCTGCCAATGTGGTGTCTTTGCTGGGTCCGTTTTGATATCTTTCCCGGGCAGTAGATGGTGACTCCATGCTTCCTGGTCCAGTGTGGGGTGGTCACAGTACATGGGGAAAGAACTCACTGTTTAATTCCTCAGACTATTATTTGATTAAACAAATTAAATACTCAATTATAATTATATATCCAAGGTCATTTTCCCGAACCATGCTGAAAACTCTGTAAGTACAGTAGCTATTTAAATATTTTTGTTGTTTGAAAGAAAATAAGATTTTTCAAATGCTCAACCTCACTTATAATAAAAGAAATACAAATTAAAGCAGTGATATATTACCAATTTTCTCCAAACAAATTAGCCAAGGTTGTTTTCCTGTTTTTACATGTCTTAGTGCTGGCAAAGTTATGATGAAACAGTCTCATGAATGGCTCTTGGAAATATAAATTGATATAAACTCTCTGGAAAGAAATTTGTACTACCTATTAAGGATTTTACTTTTTTTTCCCCATGCCTGTAGTGGTTGGACATGTTTGCTCTGAAGTCAGTCTGGATGTGACAGGTGTGAGCAAATGACTTCAGCTCTCAGGGTCTGAGTTTCCTCATCTATAAAACAGGGACAATAACACTTCCTACTTCATCTCTTCAGATGAGATTATGCATTTGTAATAACGAGTACAGCGCCTACTATATATTCAGAGCTCAATAAATGTAAGCTATATAATAACAAAAATAGGAATTATTCTCCTTTGATATTGCCCTTTAGGAAACAATCTGGAACACAGACAAGGATTTATGCGCAAAGATTTTATCATAGCCTTAATTATAAAAGTGGAGACAAACTGGAATTTAAATGGTCAAATCATAAAAAAAAAATGCCTTTTTTGTGTGTGTTTACTCCATGCTGGAATACTATGTAGCCAGGAAAAATGATGTGTACAAAGAGTCCCTAAGGACATGTGGAAATGCTGATGGTATTGAGTAAAACAAGTACTATGTACCCACATTTAATATAATCTCTTCTGTGTAAAAGTCTATGTGTGCAAAATTGCATAGAAAAGTAACTAAAAGAAAAAACATCAGTGTTAGTTTTGACTCTGAAAGGCATTTTTAAGGTCATTTTTATGCCTATTTATACTTTGTGAAAATATTTTTTGTGTTTTCTTCCATGGTGTGCTTTGTAGTCAGAAACATAAAACCTCAAGGTCCCTGTTTGAGCCTGCGGGGGCTGTGTGTGTGTAGACCCCGGGCTTGAGCCTGGCGGGCCGGACACTTGGAGCCCGTCCTGCCGGGGCCGCCGGCTGCTGCCCGAGGGAACCGTCCTTCCCCGCCGCGAGTCAGACCTGGTGTTAGTCCGCGAGCCCTCGTTGCTCTGCTTTCTGGCTGCTTTCTCTGCAGGCCGTTACTCATTTTGAGGGTCTCCCAAGGAACTCGCTCCTACACAGTGATTTTGACTTCAGGCCTCTGAAGATAAAAGTGTTTCCCAGGTTTTAGGAATTTATTCTTTTCAGCACGGTTTAATAAAAATCAGTCAACCGGCCCTCCGGGCATATTTACCTAAGTGGTCGTCTGCCGGGGCTTGTGTGTGGCAGGCCCGGGACGGGAGGTTTGCATGAACAGGTGCACACGAGACCCACGCAGATGGCCGTTCTGGAATGAATCTGTTCGTAGGGCTGGTGTGCGGCGTGACCTTCAAGCACAGAGTGAATGCAGTCAGTGAACAGGAGTCCAACCCTCCAAGCTCGGGTAGTCGCCGCCCCGGTGTGACGAGGAACTGTGAGCTAAGCTGATTGGTGTGGTGCTTCGGGCGATCTGAGGTTGATTGTTCTGTGTGTTCAGGTGCCATGACTTGGTTTCCCCATCACCCTGGGGCACTCACTCCGTCACACAACGTGGCGTGTCGCATCTGTGGCCTAACATACATCCACGGAAGGAAGCAGAGGCCCCGCAGGGTTCAGAGTCCCTGCGACTCGTGGCCCTTTCCGTGGCTCCTGTCTGTGTAGCCACGTCTGACCCAGCAGCCGTGTCTGGTTCGAGGCCTCCGGAGACTGGATTAGGAGGACGGAAGAAGTTGCGAGTTGCGAAGAATCCCTGCATGTACCCTGAGAGGCAGAGAGACCCCAGCCAGGAGGGGTGTGAGGACGGGACCTGCTGAGGGAGGAGGGAGGGTTCGGGAGGGTCAGCAGAGCCTCGAGTGGCAGAGACGGCAGGTCAGGTAAAGAACGAGAGGCCGTCGGCAGAGGTGGTCATACGAGGCCATCAGAGACCTCTTCGAGAACAAGACCACGGCAGAACCGTGTTGACAGCAGAGTGTGGGGTGGGGAGTTGGGGGCCAGGAAGTTGCACGAAGGGAGGCAGGAGACGGGGTGTTGCAGAGACGAGCTTGGGGGCATAGTCAGCGTGGAGCGTGTTGAGAAAGTCAGGAGAGGGTGAGGAGACATGGGGGACAAGAGGCGGAATAATGTTGAGAACTGGATGGAGAGTGCAGGTGGAGGAATTAGCCCGTCCACCCTGTGAGATGGGAGGAAATGAAGTGAAACTGGGACTGGGGGGTGTTCTGAGACTGGAAGGAACGGATCCCAGGTGCTCGAGCTTGTCGGCGTAGGTGAGATCACCTGGGAGGGCAGGGGGGGTGGTCACTTTGAGAAAGGTAGGAGGTGCGAGACCACCTGTGGGGGGAGCGAGAAAGGACGTCGGTGACCAGCCCAGCTTCCTTCAGAGTAAGGAGCACACGTTACACTCCTCATTTAAACAGAGATCCCTGAGATCACACAAATCCGCAAATATTTATTTATTACACCCTCAGAACACCGCAGTGATCTGTTCACCCTCTCTTCAAAGCATCCCCTGGTGATTATCCTTCTGCGTTTCTCTGATTGCACACTAGAGAAACTCCGGTGACACACACCTAGTCCTGAGACCACGCACACCTGCAGGTCTTGTTGGCGCCTGCCCGGGTCTGAGAGCTCTGCAGGCGTCTGCATTAGAGAGGAGGAAGCCGTGGCTTTTCAAACAGTGGAGCTTTGTTTTCTAGGTTTTCAATCCTGACATTTACCCATCGTTGGGTGGGCATAAAACCCTCTCATCTTCATGTGCTCTTGCAACTTGCAAAGCTTTTTGAGTTTCTCTTTGCACACCTAGGGTTGTGCTCCTGGCACTGTGAGGAAGGCACAGAAAAAAGAAGAAAATGCTTGGCATTGTGTGGACACCAGGCACCAAATCAGAGGGAAATAACCTCCCTGTCACATGTCCCTCGATACGGTCATCGCTTCCTTGGCAATTTACTGAAGGGGTATAATGAGGATTGATGGGGCTCCCAGGATATCATGAATTGTTCCTAATGCTGGCAAAAGGCTGCTTGTAATTTGAAACTCCCGAAGTTCAGAGGAAGGTCAGGGGCTGTTAGTTTGTGTGCTGCTTCTGGAAGATTCCGCATCATTGAGGAGGATTCTTTCGGCTTAACTTCTGGCGTGGCTTAAAGATTCCAGAAAGGGTCTCTCGTGGGTGAGCGGGCGCTGGGCACGGGAGTGAGATCTGCTTCTCCAACAAGGAGACACAGCCAATGATCAGGAATTAAGAAAGTGCCACCAGGGTACAGAGAGAGAGACCTGTTTTAACGGATTCAGGGGCAGGCAGTCTGTTTTACCAACATGGATTTTTTAGTGAAGATGTTGTTAGAAATTACAATCTCTATCTACAAAGCCTTGAAATGAAACAAGACGTTTCGGGGCCCTGCCTGGCGCGTTAGCAAGTGCTAACTTGAACCCTGCAGGGGGAGATGAAAGGGCCCTGTAATCAGAACTCGGCTTTCCTAGATCTTTACTCCTTTTCCCTGGGTGGGTAATCGGGGCTTGTGGATTCTCTCTTGCCTTTGGAATGAAGGTGGTAAGTGGGGCCTGAAGGGTAATGGCCACTCGAAAGCAGGACTGAGGAAGCTGCCACCTTCTGAAGCTGAACACAGGCGAGCTCTTTATTAAAGGCTGACTGTTATATGAGTGAGAGCAGGAGGCAATGCCGGCTGGACAATTTGTTTTATAGCTTTAATCCCAGCTGGTACAGCAGAGCCACCATGAACTGTGTATCAGGTCGTAACAACGACTTTTCAACTCCAGTTAAAGACTAAAATTTTCCAGCAACTGAGTCCCATGATTTCCTAACCCCAACCCCTGCATCCCAAAGGCTGGGACTGGTGCCCTGATTGGAGGCCCCATGTGTGAGAAGGAGCCTTGTGGGGGGCTCAGAGCCCCTAGGAATGGGGGGCCCCTTCTCTCGAGTTCCCGGAGCTCTGGGGAGATGTTGATCGTACTGATCTTCCTGTTTCCGGCAGTTCTTCCTGTACCTGGAGCAACTGTCCATCACATGGCACTTCGGTACTTGAGGGTCGTTCAGTCGGAAAGGGATGAGAACTCGGTCACTGTGTGGGGCCATTTGCTGAAAACCTCAGACACCCGATTTGCACAGGCCCAAGCTCATGCTTTGCTGGCATAGCTGCCCTCAGGCTACTGTCACCGTCTGTGCCGCCCTGTCGGTGACTGAAATCCTCTCTGCCCTTCGGTGCAGTGATCAGACTCTGCTCACGAGCCTCCGGGCCTTCTCTCTGCTCCCCCCAGACTGCCACCCTCTGTGCCGGCGCTGTGCCGCCGACCTCCACAGCACCGGGAGCGTCTGCCTGCAGTGCCAGAGTGCCCGCCACCTGCTGCTTGGGGACCACTGTGTCCCTGCCTGTCCATCAGGATACTACGCAGAGAGCGGAGCTTGCAAAAGTAAGTGCTGGGCTCGGGCGCTGCGGCTGCCTCCTGAGGTTCTCCGGGGCCGCGGCTGGGGCTGGACCCCCCGAGGACAGCGGAAAGCGAGCCCCCCACAGCGCCGCAGCCGGACCCAAGGCCGGGCAAGCTCGCCCTGCTGGGCTTGGTCACCAGCACTTGGGACAGTGCTGTGCGAGGGACTCTGGCTTCTCAGTTTCCGTGTCTGTTCCCTCTGCAGGATGCCACTCCTCCTGCAGAACCTGCCGGGCAGGAGGACCGTTCTCCTGCTCCTCCTGTGACGCTGGCCTCCTGCTGTCCCACCTCGGCACCTGCAGCGCCACCTGCTTCCCTGGGCACTATCCTGATGACAGCCATGTTTGCCAGCGTAGGTTCCCCGTGACCCTTCTCTCCTTTCCTGCCCCCTTGGGCCACTGAGAGAAATGTGAGGTTCTTGCTTCCATTTCTCACCCGACAGCCTTTATCTTTACAAAGGAGGAGAACTAACCTGCGAGGGCAGCGCTGTGCAGCTCGGACAAGCGCTGAGCTCAAAGAGCCAGGCTGGTGTGGGGGAAGGAGGACGTCTCCTCTGTGAACGCCAGCTGTGTGACCCAGGACAGGTTAATTGCTCTGTCCTAGTTACCTAATCTAAAATTAAAAGTGTTAATCTTTTTCATCTTTGTAGTTTCTCTCGGCATCCAATTCTATGACCCTGGGCAGAGAGTGGCACTCGCTCTAGTACGCAGTCGATGAACTAAACACTTCTCTGGGTTTAATTTGTCTTCTGCGTGTATGTGTTGAATATTGACAATGTACAAGACTTTATGTGCTGCAGAACATTCCATTTCTGCCCAAACGGTAGTCGTTTTGTCTTGCATGAGAGTTACGTGCATTGATGTCTTATTTCTCAAAAAAGTCAGAATGTGATTAATTACCTTGAGCCAGACACAATGAAAGAGGTAGGATAAATTAGGGAAAGGGTGAATCTGGATGGAAAAGCATTAGGAAATCCTTTACAGATGAAGGAACATCGGGACAGGCTAAGGCAGCTTACTTTATTTCAATCACTAACGTGCCATTTGTAGAAAATAAAATTTGTTATGCTTTTGAAAATGACAGTTACAAACAGTGGTGATGTTTCAATTTTATGTTCTAGCAAGTACCTTCTTGAAGGAATTATGGAATAGTGGTTAGGAGAGTGGATGTGGCCTCAGGAGACTAGTGCAAATCCTGACTGCCGCTTACCGGCTTCATGACTTTGAACAAGTCAATTAACCGCTAGGCCTCAGCTTCTTTTTTTGTAAAAGTGGGATTCTAACAGGCTGTACGTTCTAATTTTGTGGCACTTAGCACAGACTCTAGCAGAGAATAAGCTGTCAGCATAGATTAACCATTCTGTTATCATTATTGTCATCATCATCACCTGGAATGAGAGGCAAATAAAGTGGTAAAAGGTATTTATATTTTATAGACAGAACGATAAGATATTCCTGTTAGTTCCCTGAGATGTTTGTAAGGATTTGCCTTTGAAATGAAGTTATATGGAACTCACCCTTTTACATCATCTGTTGAGATACCAGAGCTAAAAACCTTTTTTGGACCAAAAGGAAGATTTTTTTTTCTTAATTTTTATTTTTATAGATTTAGGGGGTACATACTTCTTAAAGTCTTTGTTCATTTTTTTCTTTGTTTTTGTCTGACTGGGTTAATTTAAAAGGCCTGTTCAAGCTCTTAAATTCTTTATTCTGCCTGGTCTCTTGTTAAAGCTTTCAACTGTATTTTGTAATTCTTTTGATGAATTTTTCATTTGTGTTTGGTTCTCTCTTTTAAAATATCTATTTCTTTTTTTTTTTTTTTTTGAGACAGAGTTCGCTCTGTTGCCTGGGCTAGAGTGCCGTGGCGTCAGCCTCGCTCACAGCAACCTCAGACTCCTGGGCTCAACCGATCCTTCTGCCTCAGCCTCCAGAGTAGCTGGGACTACAGGCATGTGCCACCATGCCCGGCTAATTTTTTCTATATATATTTTTAGCTGTCCAGATCATTTCTTTCTATTTTTAGTAGAGACAGGGTCTCGCTCTTGCTCAGGCTGGTCTCGGACTCCTGACCTTGAGCGATCCTCCCGCCTCGGCCTCCCAGAGTGCTGGGATTACAGGCGTGAGCCCCTGAATATGCTTTTCAACCATCTTCATAACCACCTACCACGACTAGGCCCTACTTTATTTTTAAAGTCACAAGTTTATCTTTGGAATATCTGTCAAACACTTTGCCGAAATTAAGATACACTACACATAGTAATCCTAGTTAAAAAAAAAAAAAAAAAAGGATAAAAATTTAGTTTCATATAAGCTTCCAACAGTTAAAAATATTCTTTTCTAATTATTCCCAAATTGAAAATCCCGTTTAAAATTTTCCTGGACCTCAAATTACCACTCCACATATTCTAATGAATATTTTATAGCAATAGCTTTCCTTGTAGGTGAGACAATAGCACTTTATTTCTTTTTATTTTACAGGAAGGTAATTTTCCTACATTGTGCGATGCATTTTGATACCATATAGATCTAAAACTCACAGGATGGGTCAGGCGCGGTGGCTCACGCCTGTAGTCCCAGCTACTCGGGAGGCTGAGGCAGGAGGATTGCTTGAGCCCAGGAGTCTGAGGTTGCTGTGAGCGAGGCTGACGCCACGGCACTCCAGCCCAGGTGACAGAGCGAGATTCTGTCTCAAATAAAAAAAAAGAGAGGACAGGTGGAGCAAGGCTCTGCGCCTGCAGGGCAGGTGTGTGGGTCTGCTCGGTGCCTGGGTGACTGCAGTCCCAATCATCCGGCCGTTTTCTTTCCTGTCTGCGCAGCGTGCGACGCCCACTGTCGGAGCTGCGACTCGCAGGCCGGCTGCACCTCCTGCCGAGACCCCGGCAAGGTCCTGCTCTTCGGGGAATGCCGGTCCGAGGGCTGCGCCCCGCAGTACTACCTCGACTTGTCCACCAACACGTGCAAAGGTGACGCTCCTCCTGAATCGTACAGGTTGTGCTTTTACTCAGACACCTCTCTGTAGACGTCTAGTCCCCCACCCTGGGAAAAGGCCAGTCGTCGTGGGTTTTGACTTTCTCTGATGCATGCGTTCATTCTTTCCTGCGTTTATTAAGCAGTAATCTTGGGGACCTTCTGTGTGCCAGGCACTGGGCTAGGGACTGGGACCTAGACCGGACGTGGCAAACTGGAAATGCTCAGGTTGCATTTGGCTGTGGGCATGTGTCGTTTAGCCCCAATAATGTTCCAGCGCTTTAAAATCTTTCATTGTTTGCCTTTTAAAATCAGGAGAATTCACATACAAGAATTGAGATTTTCCAGGGGGTTTTTTTTCGGGGGGAGGAAACAGGAGATCTGGCATTCCCACCGTGCAGCAGAAGTAGGTTGGAGGTTGTAGCCGCCGCTGCTGCTGGAGGGAGCAGGGTGTGTCCGGGCCGCCATCCTCACCACGGCCTGTTCTCTCTCACCCTCACCGGCCGGTTCAGAGGATTTAGGTTGTTGGCTGCAGTGTCGCCCTGGCAACCTGCACTGCTAGACTGCAAGGTTAACAAGGTCAGGTGTGATTTGTTCGTCTCTGCCTCCCATACTTAAATGAGTGAACACGCTCCCTGTCCTCCAGGGGTTCATAAGGAGCTAATGTCACAAACCAAGCCCCCTTTTCCTTGCTCTCCACCAGCTGAAATTCTTGCTGTTGGAGCGGCGGGGCTCAGCAAGGCTTAGAGCAGGGAAAGAACAAGTTTTTCTTGATCTTGTGTGTTCCCCTTCTTCGTTCCCTTCTCCTTCCGCATTTCCCTCCATCGCTCTGGTTCTGGCAGAGAAGCTGGAACTCGGGTGTGGAGGTCAAACATCTGTCGCGTAAACTGGGGGTGCTTTAAGGCCCTGCAAAACTGCACTTTCCATCCCGAGGATTCTGCGTGGTCGTCAGCTTAGGTGGTCCGCTGCGCTTGAGACCACAGGAGCTTTTCTGGTTTTTCCCTTCTAACCAGCGGCTGTGCCAGTTTGTGGTGAAAAACAAGACTATCACAAATCCTGCCTGTTGTAAATGATTTCATAACGATGTTGGCAGATTCCAAGGCTCTGTTTTCGTGGGATTAACTTAATAAATCTTGGAGGCGTGTGTGCTGTCTTGCACATTTACCTGCCTCTGTGGGACTTAGAAATATTGTATCAAGTTAGAGAAAAGGTGGCTAGTGAGAGGTTTCTCCAGCTTCTTGGTGGCCAGAGAAGGAGGGACTGAGGTGCCCTGAGTGGAGACATGTCCCCAAGAAAAACGGTTCAGCCCCAAATATCTGTTGAGCTGTTGCTGTATTGCCAGGCACTGTGCCATATTGTGCTAATTCTTTACCTTCGTTATTTCATGTAAGCTTCACAATAGCCTTATGCAGTGGGTACTGTTCTTATCCCTGTTTTAAAGATGAGAAAACTGAGGCTCAAAAGTTTAAGGACAGTACGTAGGATAAAGCCATGACTGGCATACAGATTTGCTTCACTTCAAAACCCACGAACTTAGCCTATCTCGGCCCGTCTTCCAGGCAGGGAGGATTCACCTTATCGGCCGGAACACGGGCTCCCAAACCTGAGTTTCTGGCTGCATCAGAATGGCCTGAGCCGTTAAAGATAACAGCAACGGCAACACCGGCATAACGATCACAGTGACAGAAACACTAGGAGCCGCAGGTTTCGCCAACCCCAGCCAGCCCGAGACTGACGTGCTGGGGCTGCCGCTGAGCCTGGTCGTCTGTGTTTCTCTCGGTCCCCCTGGGTTATCCGGGTACAGGTCCAAGGTTTGACTCCGTTAGAACAGAAGCCCCTCGAGGGCAGGGTCTGCACCCACCTTTTTCATACCCTCCTCCCCGTTTGGTGACACCCCACAGCGGCTGTTGAGCAAGTGAACACGTCAACACGTCAGTTCTGCAGCCCCAGCTGAGACCTCCTGTGGCTTCAGTTAGCCCTTCTGGATGGTTTCTTTTATGCCCCTTTAATTCTGGTGTCATTGGCTCTCGCTGCTGTGTTGGCGAACGCCCACGTGCCTGCGTCCGACGTAATCAGGAGACAGTAAAGTTCAGAGACGCGTTCGTACCGCTGCAAGCAGAACCTTGTCCGAGCTCGCGTACCTCACCTCTCTCCTGTTGTCCTCAGTTCAGTCTGCAGCTGCAGACAGGCGCCTCGTAAAGTAGCCCCTGGGGTTGAGGGAGGACAGGCGGGAGGCGACGCTCACGCGGACTCTCTCTCTAGAGTGCGACTGGAGCTGCGACAGGTGCGCCGGGCCCCTGCGGACCGACTGCCTGCAGTGCATGGACGGCTACGCGCTCCAGGACGGGGCCTGTGTGGAGCAGTGCTCGCCCTCGTTCTACCGGGACGGGGGTCTCTGTACGAGTGAGTGTCGGGGGCCCCGCCCTGCTCCCCAGCCTCGGCCGCCGCTGTCTGTCCTGTTCTGGGAAAGACCGACGGCAGCTTGACCCACTTCCTGGTTTCTTTCCCAGGAGCTGGCTTTGTTGTCATGGAAGTTTTCCTTTTTCCTGTTCCCAAGCCCTAAAACAGCCTTTGCCAAAATCTGAGGCCAGTAGGGGACCTTCGGGCCTATCTGGCCACACGGACAGAGAGGTGTTGGCTGTTGCTTTCGGACTTTGTTAAAAACCGAGCAACCCTGACCTCCATCTGGGAAGGTCTGTGTGTCCCGGGTGTTCGCACGAGACCGTGCCATGACACCGTCTGCCCTCGACCCTCTGTGCCCCGTATGCCTCACCATCACCTTGTCTGGCCCAGTACCCCGAGCCTCACTGCAACACCACAGAGTCCTCAGACCCTGGAATCCCCACCAAACGTGCACAGACAGCGTTCTAGAAGCATCACTGGGAGACTGATGACAGACTTGGTTAGTCAGGAAAGATCGACGTTTCTGCAAAACAATACCGAAAGCCAAGGACCAATTACTAAATAACAATTGCTATCTGCCAATTACTTTCCAGTTTATCTAACATTTTCCGTTATGTAATTTGATCTCTGCCCAGGGAGGTGGGTGGGACTGTGTTTCCACTCCCATTTCATAGGGAAGGACACTGAAGCTCAGGGAGGTAGAGGAACCAGTCCCAGGCCACCCAGCCAGTGGGTGTTGGAGTCACAAGCAGAACCCGGCTCCTGGGGTGCTCTGACAGCGCTTCGCCCAGGACACCGGGCCCTATTGCTGCCCCCCCACAAGGGCCGGGACCCCCTGGGAAGGCCACACAGAGTTCTGTGTGCTGGACTTTTGTCTTTCAGGCTGCGGAAGCCACTGTCTGCAGTGCCAGGGTCCCCACGAGTGCACCCGCTGCGAGGGGCCCTTTCTCCTCCTGGAAGCCCGGTGTGTGCAGGACTGTGGGGCGGGCTACTTCACAGACCACGAGAAGCACGAATGCACAGGTAACTTGGAGGCCGAGTCAGCTGTGCTGACCCTGAGGCGGCCAAGGGCATCTGAAACTGGAAGCAGAATGGAGGGCCAGGAGGATGGTGGGTCTCCATTTGTATCCGCCATGTTGGTTAGAGAGGACATAGGGGTGCAGGCCAGTAATTCTCTTGCACAAATCAGTGTTATCCCTAACGATTCTCACGGAAGCAAAGCCAGTATTTTGTGGAATGTGAAGCTTATGTTGAACTACGGGGAGGGCCCCGCTGGGAGGGCATCGGCCACACTGACGCGGACGCAGAATTTTCACTGTTAGACTGAAGCTCCCGCGATTCTGATAGGGGCATATTGTCCTTGAAGAATAGATTTTGCGGGACTATTTGGTGAGATAAATTAGGGCTTTTATTATTAAACTAAAGTTAAAGCCAAAGCCCTAATCTCATTGTCCACTGGATTATGTGAGAGTTTCCCAGTCTGTCCTCATCGTTTCTATCAAAACCTGGTCCACCAGCCCCAATACCTGACTTCCATGATGACACCATGAGGCAGGCCCAGCATCTTCCGTCTCACCAGATTTCTGCCGTCCGCGTCACCTCGTTTAATATTCACAGTGACTTGGTGACGTGTGGCAGACACTAGGGATCCTGTTTCACAAGTGAAGAAAAAAGACGTAAAAATGTCAATCAGAACAACATGAGATCAGATACGAAACTCGAGTTTTCTGAATCCAATCCAGGGCCCTTTGAACTAGACTGTGCAGCTTCTTTACAACAAAATCTCAAGTAAGAACGCAGAAAAATTAGGTAGTAAACATTCGAGTCATAGAAGATTATTCACGTGAACCAAAGAAATAATCTGATGATCCTTTAAATATGTGGATCTCCTCATGCATTTAAAATCCTACTGCTACTAGTACTCATCATCGTCATCATCGTCATTGTCACAGGTGCAGTGGTGGCAGCACACCTGAGCCCTTTCTGTGCCAGGCCCTGTTCTAGTCAAGGCGCATTATAACACGCGTGATCTTCCCAGCAGTCACTCGCATTGGGGCTGTCACTGTGCCCACGTTTAAGACGAGGACATCATGGCACAGGGTGTTCACAGAACCTGCCCAGGGCGGCTGCTGAGTGGTAGAAGGATGTTCAGAAGGAGCCTGTGCACTCCATCGCTGAGGCGGCCTCTCGTGCACGTCCACGCGGTCAACTCTAAACAGCCCATTCACGTGCTGCGTTTGTGAGCAGGGAGAGCTCTTCTCTGTTAGGTTCCTTCTCAGGGTGGATCCGCTGCCTGGGAAATTCTGTAGGGAACCGGTTGGAATTCCCTTTTGTTCCATTCGGGGATGGTTGTTGCTTGCACCCTAACTCGTCCGTCCGCAGTCCCCTCGTTTCTTGCCCTGGTGGTCCTGGCTGGTGTCTGTGCCTTCGCGGTGCTCACTAGCATGTCCTTCCTCGACAGCCTGCCCTCGGGGGTGCTTGCAGTGCAGCCGCGGGGACCGGTGTCACCTCTGTGACCGCGGGTTCCTGCTGCAGAGCGGCCTCTGCGTTTCCAGCTGCCTCCCTGGCCTCTCTGCCCACCCCGCTAACGAATCGTGTGCCGGTAAGTGCTTCTCTTGGTCTGGGCAGTTCACTGGTCATTTCTCTCTGCGGAGGCTGAGTTCACAAACGTGACTGATTCGTATGATCTAAAGGAAACTCCTCGTGCTGCCAAGGAATAAGGGACTCTTTACAGAATGTGGAAAATTGGGAAAACTCAACTTCTGTGATCTTTGGAAGAGAAAAGGAAGCGATCTATGCTTTAAAAGCCACAGCTACTGGATAGAAAATTTGGCATAAAGCATAGCTATGTTCCTGAACATAGGCAGTCACAGAAAATTACACGTATGCTGTATTTACATGTCTAATTTATGGACTTATGTTTGTCTAAGCCTTTGGAGCTGATTATGCCAAGCTGCAGTGGAGATAAATTATAATAAATAACGAGCAGCACGCGGAGCCCCCACTGGGTGCACACGTGCAGTGGACGGATTTTAAGCCACCCTGTTTGCCATTGAGAACAAGGTGACATGTTAAAGGAATGAGCTTTTCTCTCCAGGCACATTAGTGGACACTCTGCCTTAAACAACAAAGAGAAGCAAATTTTAATGCAGAGAAGCATGGGTTCACCCATATTGCAGCAATTATCGTTCCTTTTTCTTCTATGGATGAGTAATATGTGAATATACCAAATTTTGTTTTCCCATTCATCGATGGGTGGACATTTGAGTTGTTTTCAACTGTGAGTTACTATGAATAGTGCCGTTCTGAGCATTTGTGTGTAAGTTTCGCGTGGGCAAACGTTTTCAGTTCTCGAGTTTTCTCTCTGGAAATTGTAGGAGGTGGTCTAAAAGGAAATGACCGAAGTTAGCGGCCTCCAACCTTTTTGGCACCAGGGGCCACTTTCATGGAAGACGGTTTTTCCTCGGACCCAGGGTGGGCGTGGGGGGCTGGTTTAGGGCTGATTCAAGCACGTTACATTTACTGTGCACTTGATTTCTATTGTTATGACATTGTGATATCTAATGAAGTGATGATACAACTCACCATAGGTCGGGGACCCCTGAGCACTAATCAGCAAATGCACCAAGCCTAACCTTCGGATTCGTGTGTTTTCCAGGCAAAACACACCCCCCCAGGCTTCATGTGAACGGTTCCCTGACGCTGCCCATCGGCTCGGTGAAGCCGCTGGACTTTTTCCTCCTGAACGTCCAAGGCCGGGGGGGCAGCGTGGACGACCTCCTGTTCCACGTGGTGAGCACCCCCACCAACGGGCAGCTGGTGCTGGCGAGGAACGGCAGGGAGGTTCAGCTGGGCAGGGCCGGCCGTTTCAGCTGGAGAGATGTGAACGAGAAGAAAGTGCGTTTTGTGCACAGCAAGGAAAAACTCAGGTGACTCGGTGTGCGGCTGTTGTCCCTGCTCCCTTTAAAGCAACCCCCCTTCTCAGTGGCTGTCCCCCCTCGTCCGGGGAGATCGATCCTCCAGAAGCACCAGACGCTCTCAGCTGCCTGTCTTCGTTTCCCTGCAATTGCTCGGAGAGTGTGCTTCTGTCTGAGGCGTTTTCATTTCATCGCATAACGATGGGTAATTCTCTGATGCCACAGGAAAATTCCTGGTACAATCATCCAGATTTTTCGCCCAGCAGAAAGACAAGTGGTTACATCCCCAGAAGCCACGACTATGTCCTCCAAAGTTAGGGTGATAGGCTGGGAGCGGGGGCAGAGAGAGGTGTCGTGTGGCCCCTAGGATCTCAGAGTTGGAAGGAAACTTAGAGTGACAGTTAACTTCGTATCCTCCACATTATGGGATTAATTGTGGTTAATTTTTAAGCCCGATCCAATTTTCCCCAGATGCCTAGCGTATTTCTGGCGTTTTCCCCACCCCAGCTGACAAACGCTTCAGGAATGCAGCTGAATGTTAACACGAGCCCAGGCAAATATAGCCAGATAATTAGCAGAGTAATCTACTCAACTGAAATCAGAGCATGCGTCCCCACGATTAGCCTCCTGGATTGTGTTTCACCCTGCTCTGCTTCACTAGTGCAGATAATTCAGCATAGATTGTGTGCATAAACAAGGCACTGAAATCCAACGAATGTGATAAGAACACAGTGAATATTTTCTGCTGTCAGCGCTACACTTGAGGGTTTTGTTTTTTTTTCCTTTTTGAAGTTTGGGCTGGGAGACAGGTGGGGAGAAAGCAGGTGGCCCTGTCTTTATTGTGGTTAATAGCTGCTGGTGCCACTAGCCTCAGGAGACCACGTTGCAGGAATAAGAACAACTAACAGCTATTGAGCCTAACGCTGAGCCAGCCATCGTGTTAAGCACTTCACGTGAGTTGTGTGTGTCATGTTCCTGGTATACAGACGAGGAAACTGAGGCCTCGAGAGTATGAGTAACCTTGCCCCAAAGCTTGCAACCTGTGAGTGCAAAGCTGGGACTCCAAGCCAAGACTCTGATTGTACAACCTAAGCCTTTAACCATGATAATTTCCTCCTCCCTAACACACTAGGAACAACAGGCCTGTTTCCACGGTCAAGGGTTAGACGGAGCTTGAAGCTCTGGCGTGTGATGCCGTAGACTTGCTCTTCAAATCCCTGCTCTGTCTCCTACATTCCTGTTTTCATTTTAGAACGATCAAGTCTTATTATTGATTTAACAGATAGCTAGTGGGCACCTCCTGAGCACAAAGCCTGAGACGGCAGAGCAGACTGGTGCTCGGGAAGCTTCCAGGCCCGAGGTGGGGGTCAGGCACAGGGCGCACGTCTTCAGCGTGGAAGGAGGCAGGTGTGCAGTAACACGTGGTCGGTCTGCTCTTCGCACGTTGAGGGTAGAGAGGAAGAGGAGGTCGTAACTATCTGAGGATGCCAGGGAAGACCTGGTGAGAGGAGAGAGGTGGTCTTTGATCTGGGCCTTCAAAGGGGTGTCGGGTTTTGGCAAAGTAGCGTAGAAAGCGCCCCCAGCGGATGCAGCAGATTCCGGCTTGCAGACTGGGGCGTGGCCGAGACCGGCTGTAGGGTCGCTGGAGTCCTGCGAGCGCGTTTGCTGCAAGTGTTGTTCCCAAGTACTTCCACCACACATGCCCGTGTGCGTGTACACACACACGGAGCCACGGAGCTCTGCATGTGTGGCCGTTCGTCTGGGAACCGCTGGTGAAAAGCATAAAGCTTCACAGACAGCGAAAGCTAACCCTCTTGTCAAGATAACTCCTCTTCGCCTGGTTTCTTGCACAATCTTAGCTTCGCTCCCCTGACAGGACAGAGAGTGGCGGTTTAGGAAATTCCTGCAGTGCTCCTTTAGAGAATCCACTTTCATTCTGGATTCTCTTTGTTTAAAAATGCAAACAAAAGCAAGAATGAGAGGAATAGTAAAATGAGGTTGGTAGAAACTCAAGAAAAAAATGAAATAATTTAATTCTCTGAATAGTGCAAAACCTGTCACGTAAGTTTGTGTTTTGTTTTGTTGTCAAGAAGATACTGACCGTGATTCCTTAGGATTGGAATTCTGTGGAATGGAGCTCCTTTGGGATCAGAGTGGCCCGTGGTGTAAAAGACGAGCTGCAGACGTGTTGACAGCTGTGGTGACGGTGGTGAGCTGGCATTACTGAGACGCTCAGTGCCCAGTGTCCCCCAAGCCCGTTTTCCCTGTTTGGCTGGGAGTGACCCCCTGTGGCTCGTTCCGCTGCTTTCCTCAGTTGCCTCCTCTTGAAGCCTGAAGGTGGTGGGAAGGGCAGGATTTAAATGGGGCAGAAAATGAAGGGAGGATAGAAGAGGAAGGAAGACCAAAATACCTTTTTTAAAAGAAATTAGTTTATTTTGAGGTATACTTTGCATTCAGTAGAATTCCCCATTCGAGAGTATATGATTGTTAACAAACGTGTACAGTCTCGATGTCCTGTGACCACAACCATGGTCAAAATAGTAACATAAAGCAGTTCCCTCTCTCAGAAAAATCTCCTTTTTATGATTAGTCCCTTCTCCCAAGTCCCTGGAAACCACTGATCTGTTTTTCACCCCTTTAATTTTGCCCTTTCTAAAGCGTCATGTGAGCAGAATCGGTGTGTAGTCTTTTGTTTCTGGCTTTTGCCGTAATGCTTTTCAGATTCTTCCACATTCTTTCACGGATAAGTAGTTAGTTCCAAGAATACCTTTGAAAGAACCTTTAAAACAATGGTCCCTATCATGGGCCAGAATTCAAGAATTCCCGTAGAAGATTAATCACCCGTCTCACCAGCGCGGTGAGCTCTGGGCTTGGCTTGGCTGTGAAGGTGGACACTCCTACCTTCCCTTCCTGCACTCTCTGAAGCTCCCGGAACAGCAGTTTTACAGGAGACAAGAACCACAGCAAAGAGTGAGCCTTGCATTGTTATTAGTCGGGACTCTGGTTGCTGGTAATGGAGGTCAGCTGAAACCAGATGCAGCAAAAGAGAAAGGCTTGTGACACTGCAGGAGAGACTCAGACCTCAGACACCAAGGCAGCCGTGCTCCAGGGCAGGTCCACAAGCTGAGCTGCTCTCGTCTGGGTCTCTCCGCCAAGGGGCCATTCGCCTCGCTCTGGCAGACAGGCTTGTCCCCCATCCACGAGGGGGACTCTGGGTGCCACAGTCAGACGGTGAGACTGGCTGCCCACTGGCTCTCAGGCCGGCTCCAGATTTCCAGGAAGGAGTGAGCCGTCTCTCCCCAGTCCTGTCTGCAGTGGGGAGGGATCGTCTGTGACGCAGCATGTGGACACTGTCCTTGGAGGCTCCCCCACGCAAAGGGGCAGGAGTTGGAGAGAGGGTTTGGTGATCAGAGACTATGGAAGATTCCTTTCGGCCGGGCGCGGTGCCTCACACCTGTAATCCTAGCACTCTGGGAGGCCCAGGCGGGAGGATCGTTTGAGCTCAGGAGTTCAAGACCAGCCTGAGCAAGAACAAGACCCCGTCTCTACTAAAAAATAGAAAGAAATTATCTGGACAACTAAAAATATATATAGAAAAAATGAGCCGGCGTGGTGGCACATGCCTGTAGTCCCAGCTACTCGGGAGGCTGAGGCAGGAGGATCGCTTGAGCCCAGGAGTTTGAGGTTGCTGTGAGTGAGGCTGACGCCATGGCACTCTAGCCCGGGGAACAGAGACTCTGTCTCAAAAAATAAAAATAAAAAATAAATTTAAAAAAAAGATTCCTTTCCATTCTTCAATTTAACCAGTAGCCTGTAATATACTACTAACCTGTCTCCACCTGACAACTAATAGTTCAGCCTTTTATAGATTCACTTTAGAAAAATAGGAAACAAAATATTGACATAATTATTATTATGTTATAATGAGATCTAAGAACACAGTATTTTTTGCCTGTATCTCACTTTATTCATCTTCATTTGGTACTTTTTATTTATAGTGTTCCATTGCTATAGCAGTTTGATCCAAATTCTTATCTATGCCTAATCTGAAAATATTTTTAATCCTTACCTTTCTAAAGGCTAATATGATGATTGTATTTTCTCATCTTTTTCTTGGGGACTTCTTTAGGAAAGGTTACTTTTCCCTGAAAATTAGCGACCAGCAGTTCTCCTCTGAGCCGCAGCCGATCAACGTACAAGCGTTCTCAACACAGGTAATCAAGGTGCCGAGCCGTGAATAATTTCACTGCCTGCTGATCTGATTCTAAAGCGCAAACCGAGGTTTCTTCTGTTTTAGCAAAAACGATTGAGCTAAATTAATCTTAGTTTCCTCATGAAATGCCCCTGGAGTAGTTTTCAGTATTTCGGGTAATGGCAGCAGCAGCGATAATCACAGATACGTCTGTTGACTCTTCCTCGTGTTTCCTGTACGTAACCCAGGTAATCCTCATGCCGATGCCATGGGGTATGATTATCCCCAATTTACAGATGAGGAAACTGAGTCAGAGAGAGGCTGAGCAGCTTGTCCGTGAGTGACGTAGCTGATAAACAGAGTCAGGATCTGTGCCCAGTAAGCCTGACTGCAGAGTCTGTGTCTGAACCGTCACACAATGACGCCTTCGTTATTATGCTGAATCTGACACTGCCTTTTGGAATAATTTGAGGCTGTTCTGTGGTTATGACTGTCCTTATTCTCAGGTAAATGAGTTTGTTGTAGCAAAACATCTCTCTCGGGTGTGTGGAACTTGTCTTCAGAGCATTTTATGAAGGATCGACTTAAATGCGGAGCCGTGTGGTCACAGATAAACCCAGGCCTGGGGACGTCACGGTAGAGGCTGCAGAGCTCGGCGTGGTGGCTCTGCAGACTCACCTCTCATCGCTCATTTCTGTCAAGTTCTGCTTACGCATCCGGAATACATGGAGGGTGGACGCCCTGAGGACTGGGCTTGAGGGTTGATCAGCCGAAATGTGCAGAGAATAGAGAACTAGGTGCAGCCACACGTTGTGAAAAGCAAGAAATCGCTTGGGGTGGGAACCTCCTGGGGAACCAGAACCACCTCGCTATTGAGACGTCAGTGTTGTGTCAGTCGTGATTCAAGGAGGGACACCAGAGTATTGTTCTGAAACTGTTTTATCTTTGGTCCAAAACTGAAAAGGCCGTGGATTATTGGATAACAGCATAGACTTGAACCAGAAGTTCAGTGGTATCGAGAACCAAGTTCAGGTCTTCTGGATGGTATTATCACATCAGGGATAACTTAGTCAGGAATGATTAGAAATTGATCCCAAGTTAATTTGATCTCATGGGTGCACAAAAGTAAAATTTTGTTTTAATTAGAGCCAGAACATGTGATTTCTGTGAATACAGGCCAAGGTCCACAGCAGTCTTGGGACTTACTGGTTTAGATGTTTCTCAGTCCTTAAACGCAGAAGTTGTGTTTTGTTCTTTTTGTCTGGGCTGATATCATTATTCCACTGAAAGACCAACAGCAGATACTGGCAGGTCTCCCTGGTCTGGGATGGAGGGTTCCCACGGTTCCCTGAGTTTTGTGTGTGGTTGTTTTCCTGTAATCGAGTGAGTAGATAATGAGGACACGTTTTCATTTTATCTATTATTTGAGAAACTTTTATCATTTTTAACTTTTAAAAAATGGAATTTTAGAAAAGAATTTTAACTTGTTTTTGTTCCTTTAAATTTCTGTGATATTTCAGTATGGTCTTGAGTCTCCCTGAGATTCTCTCATGTAAGTTAGTTTAGTCTTTTCCATTTATGGATTTTGACATCACCTTTGACCTTTGCTCTTTCCGAATATGAAGGGCCATTCATTCCCATATATAGAGTCACAGCTTCAGAATCCTCACTTGTGAATTCTGAGCAGCTACCATGCAATTTCCTACTATGTGATTATAATGATGCATTAGTTAGACTTGACTTTAATGGAGATTGTAATTTCCAGGTGGCCAGGAGGGTGCTTGGGTAGTTTAGAAAAACAAAAACAATCATTTGGATTAAAGAAGGCAGTGTGTTGAGAAAAGTCCTAAATGTTTGAAGTTCAAACAGTATTAAAAACTGAGATAATGTTTTCGTTGGCTTCTGGCCTCAAATTTTTGTCTCTGGGGGATGAGAGGTTTTTGTTTTTTTTTTCTGCTGTGGTTCATTAACTTTTATCTTTATGAAAGAATGTTTTATCTGCTTACTCGAGTTGGCAGGAGGAAAGCTGGCAATCCTGAGGAAAACGTGTCAGATTTTACTGTATCAGCAGTGCCGCGTGGATTAACCAGGACCAGGTGGTCCCCGTCCTCACCTGGGCTTGTCAGGCCTCACAGCCCGAGCTGGGGAGAGACTCTGTCATAACGATTTGGATGAGAGCCTGGGGAGAATTACCCACAGGGACCAGAAGTAGCGTGAATGCAGAACGCAGAAGTGGCTCACTCGGGGCCAGCCTGTACTGCAGTCTTACCTCCTGGATATGAGTCCAAAACCTCCATACCTCTCGTTAGTCTCTCGTGGGATGTAGCGTGAATCGAGGTAGCTTAGACATTAGAGATTTAGAAGCAAATAGCTTTCATCAGTTGCCTCTCATCGAGTCTTGAAGTGGCTTGAGAAATGTCTAGACTCCAGAGGTGCTGAGTGGCCTCAGTTGCTGCGATCACTGTGACTGACCACACCTGACAACTGCTTTCCCCGTGGAGCAGTTCGGCACTTTGCCGGAGCACCTGGAGTTTCTTAAAACGCAGAGACACAGCGGTCAGACCTAGTCCACGGGATTGTGCTCCTTCCCTGCTAAGTGACTCATCCCCTCCTTCCCTTCAACTCCGCAGGCCCCCTATGTGCTGAGAAATGAGGTTCTGCACGTTGGCAGAGGAGAGACGGGAACCATCACCACCCAGCTGCTTGACATCCGGGACGATGACAACCCACAGGACGTGGCCGTCCACGTGCTCGACCCGCCACGTCACGGCCAGTTGCTGCGAACCCGTCGGTCCCCGGCAGCCCCTGTGTCCCAGTTCCAGCTGGAAGAGCTGTCCAGGGGCCTCCTCCGCTACGCTCACGACGGCTCAGACGGCACAGCCGACACCGCGGTCCTGCAGGCCAGCGACGGACACTCCTTCCGGAACATACTGTTGCGCGTGAGGACCGTGCCCGAGGTATGTGTCGCCCCAGAGTTGCGGTTTCCTCGCACCTGGGTGTGACGTTCGACTGAAGATGCTACTGGACAGTACTCATGAGGTTAAGATACAGGTAGTTACTGGTTTATCCAGACGTAACCCATTGTGAAGGTGCTAACTGAGCATGCATTGTACAGATGGCAGAGTAGGTTTTGAAATACCTGTCCCTGTGTCCTATACAAAATGGGACATTTTTGAACCTTACTTGTTGACCTACTGCCACAAAAAAAAATGTCACTTGTGGAGCAGTCTGAGTATTTGTGTGTCTGTCTCTCCCTCTAGACTCTAAGCTCTGAAGTCAGAGTTTTGCTTCACACAGGCTTGTATACATCAGGCCCCGAGCAAAGGAGCCGGCTCGTAACAGGCGCTTTCTGAATGTTCCTGAACATGGGTGGGTGGAGAGGTTAGGACAGGTCGGTAGACGGACGAAAAAAAGAAATGGAGAGACTGAGTCTTCCTTAAATGACATCAGTTACTTGTTCATGGTAAACTAAGAGAAAAAGTAGGACATCTACATACGTGAATATGCAGGTACATGTGCATACATCTACACATAATAACACACACAGCCATGCTGTGACTCTAAAGTTGTGCATCTCTCTCTGTTAGAGGATCTTCAGGGAGAATAGAATCTGATGACATGTTTTTAAGACTGACACTTCCTTATTTTGCTTGGACCTGATTTTGCACTTTATCCTTTTTCTAGAATGACAGAGGTCTCCGGCTTGTGGCGAACTCCATGGTGTGGGTTCCGGAAGGGGGGATGCTGCAGATCACCGACAGAATCTTACAGGCCGAAGCCCCCGGGGCCAGCGCTGAGGATATTGTCTACAAGATTACACAAGACCACCCCAAGTTTGGTAAAACTCCTTCTTTGCCCCTTTGGCGTGCTCTCGGCTTTGCGTCCAGCAGAGTAGGGTTTGCTTTCGTACGATAACACGTAGCAAGGGCACGATTCTCATGAACTGAACTTTCTAATCCCGTACGCGCCCCTTTAAAACCAGAATGATCACGACACCTGTCACTCTGTGCATGCTTACTAGGTAGTGTACTAACGTTTATAAACACATGGCGCATAACACCTAAAATTTACCCTAAGTTTCAAAACAACTTCGTTTTGCAGATGGGAAAGCTGGGGTAAAATTAGCTTGCTAAAAGTCACCTCGCCAATACATGTCATTTAATTTCAAGAATCAGGCTCTCAAACTCCACCTTACATCCCTTTCAGAATATTGCTAGACTTCTTCTTGATGAGATGTTTTAAAAAATACATAAAATACGTAAAAATACATAAAAACATTTTTCATTGTCGTCTGTTGTTACTTCTACTTCCAGCAAGGTAGGAGCGTATAATAACCTGAGAAATTTTCCATCATCATCACCTAGAAATGCTGGATAAGATACAGCAAGACTTACAAGGTGCTCATAGCTGGCCCCCCAGGAATAGAGGGAAATCTCCGGGTGCCCTGAGCAAAGAAGGCACTGAACCCCGTCTGTGCAGAGCTCATGACAGGCTCCCTGAGGGGGCTGGTGTGTGTCCTGGGCTTGGGACTTAATGCTCGTGCTGAGACGGAGCATTGGAATTAAGACCCTGCCGGAAACCGGGACTCTGGAAGGCCGTGGCTTCAACTCTAGGGCAGAATAGAACACGAGCAGCTCACAGCACGGAGAGAGGGCCAGGCTGTCTGCCTTGTGTCCCAGCCTCAGAGTGGAGCAGAAGGTCTGTTAAGAATTCAGAACCTGAAGCCCATCACTCCTGCAGGTCTGGGTTAGATGACACCGTGTGCCTTGTCTGAGAAAACTCAAAGCTGGGAAATTACATAAAAATTAATCCCAGGCCAATTAACCCAACCTCTCGGGTTCTTTATAGAAACTAGAAGAAACTGCTGCAGAAGGGCCCTCCCGCCTCAAGGCCAGGCCACTGAAGATTGGCTCAGAGTTTAAAATTATAGAACCTGTGAGGAAACAGTCTATAGGACCATAACCAAAACAAACATCACTAAAACCCCAAGGATTTCACATAAAGTAACATCTTATGAAAACCATGAGATAAACATATTTAAAATGATTTAAAGACATAAAAGAAGGAATTAAAACTGTACAGAAATAACAAAATCTTATAAAAATAAAGGAACAGGTAAATTTTAAAAAGTACGTAAATCATCTGAAAAATGAAAACTATATTCATCAAAAGTAAAAACTCACTTGGTGCATTAAATAGGAGAAGAAAAATAATCTGTTTTCTTCTGGGCTATCAGATTTTTAAAGTTATATATTTTCTGTAGTGAGGTAACAAATCAAGTTTTATGTAATTTTAAAATAATTCCACTGTCAAGTTACCATTTTCCCGTTTGTGATGTTTCCTGTTCTCATCGTGCTTTCAACTCCTGATCTTAAGTTAGATAATTTTTAAGTCTTTTTCATCTCTCAAAATCTGTGACTCTTTTGATGTGTTCAATTTTCTACCTTTATCTTGATCATTAAAAGCCAAAAAATTAAGCCCCCGTATTTTCTAGAAACAGCTGACTCTTCCATTGGGTATTAAACGAAACAATGCTGAATTAAATGGCTTTTACAAAGATGAAAGTTTGCCGTTTCCGCTGGATAAATGCCGCGTAGGCTTCACTGTGACCCTTTTCTGCTGTAACTCTCTGAATTAACTTCCGTCTGTGAACATGACCCGTCTGTGTGTCCGGAGCTGCCTGTTAGCGATAATCAATCTGCCACCCTTGGGGACTGTGCAGGAGAAAGGGGGACCAGAACCCACGTCACACACCCCCTGCTTCCCTCCGACTGTCCCGATGGTGGGTTTGTGGGGCCCTCGTCTTGCCCCCTCGTTGCTGCAGAGCCTCCGCGTCGGGCTTCGGGCTCTCGGCGAAGAGCTGACCTTGGAGGGGAACAGACATGAATTGCACAGAGGGTTCCTTCCTCGTCTGTCCCCCACGGTCCCGTTTGTGACGCTCCGCAGCTCCTGCTTCCTCCGTGACTCTCGTGCCGTTTGTCTCTTTCCAGTCTCACTGCTGTTGCCTCAGTCTCTCCCCTGGATTCTGCAGTTGTGTCGTAACTGGTCAGACTGTCTGCACAAATGTTAACTGCTGCTGTTACCGTTGTTACAGGATAAAGTCCAGCCTCCCTAACAGGACTTTCCAGCCTCATAGGCTTTCCATGTTCCGATCCCATGTTGTGTGTCCTAAGTCGGTTCATGCCATTCACCCGCCGAAAACCTCACAGTGGATCCCAGCTGACTTGGGGGCTGATCTGTAGGGGTGGGAAGTGCATCTTGTTAATTTTTGAATCCTCCTATTCCCGAAGGGCTTAGTAGTTAGCACCGAACGGGCACTCAGTGACTATTTATGGAGTTGAAATTAATGGAATTAGCCAATATCCAGTAAGGGTGGCCAGCATTCCACGTAAGCATTTGTAAAATACGTACTGCTGTTCTCATTTGACCAGCGAGGAGCAGAGGCTGACAGCGTAAGGAAGCTCACGTGGTTGAAGGTGGTGGAGCTGAGTTCGAACCACCACATAAAGGACAGTGCGGTGCCTGGCGTGTGTCTTCCAGTGTCAGCTGTGACAGGTTGAGCATCCCTGATCCAAAATCCGAAATGCTCCACAATCCGAAACATGTCGAGTATCAACATGATGCTAGAAGTGGAAAACGCCACGTTTGACCTTATGTGACAGGTTGCAGTCAAAATGCAGACAAAACCTTGTCTCCTGCACAAAATTATTAAAGTACATTGTACAGTTGCCTTCAGGCTAATTTGTGCATGTGAAACATAAATGAGTTTTGTGTTTAGACTTGGGTCCCATCTCCAAGATATCTCGTTATGTATAATGCAAATATTCCAAAATCTGAAAAAATATGAAATCTGAAACACTTCTGGTCCCAGGAATTTCAGATAAGGGATACTCAACCTATATGATTGTCCTCGGACAGATTTCTCCCAAAAATAACGTCCGCTGAATTTTTTCTAATACCCCATTGTGTTTACAGCAGAAACTTCCTAGTTGGAGCACACTTTCTGTGACGTAAAGAGTTGGGGGTAGAAATGAATTTCTTCAACCCCCAACATTTAAATATTTGCTTACAGGGCTCACAACCTTGTGTGACTTGAACAGATGTGAGTCAGTAACTCCACACACGAATTACCCCTGAATGACATGACTGTTGGTTCTTTTGGCTGAAAGACTGAAAATTCTGTGTCTAAACATGGATTCGGTGGTGTCTGTTGAATTACGTGTTCACATCCTTTCCTTCACCTTAGATAAAGGTTTCAAAAGGTGCATCATTTCTTTTATGTTAAATAAAAAACGCTGGGAAAGGGGGATCAGACTTCTGACCTGCTTTCCCGCTGACGTGTGGCTTGTGCCCTCCCAGGGGAGCTGGTCCTTCTGGGGAACCCGCCTGCGGACGGCCCCGCGGACGAGGGCCAGCACCTGTCTGACGGGAGGACGGCCACCCCCGTCAGCACCTTCACCCAGCGGGACGTCGACCAGGGCGCTGTCTGGTACCGGCACTCGGGGGCCCCCACCCAGAGCGATTCCTTCCGCTTCCAGGTACCCTCTGCTTCCCGGCGCTCGGCCGTCGGACACAAACCATCACTCTGATTTATAAACAACTTGGGTGATTTCCCAC
Source organism: Lemur catta (assembly GCF_020740605.2). Taxonomy (NCBI): domain Eukaryota; kingdom Metazoa; phylum Chordata; class Mammalia; order Primates; family Lemuridae; genus Lemur; species Lemur catta. The sequence continues at coordinate 176,782 of NC_059151.1, forward strand.
GATTGCCCAGAAAATCACGTTTGGGGGAATTTCCTAAGAAATGCAGTTAATAGCAATGGGAGATGTTTAACCTGCCGGTTCAGGTACGTGGGTGTCTTCACAGACAGACTTGTCCACAGCAAAGAGGTTTCTATGACCTCACGTCCAGAGTGTTCAGAATTTCTTCAAAATATGAAAATAGTATAGGGAGGGAAAAAATCGTGTCTTTTTTTGTGTGAATTTTCCTGGAACACATCCTATCATAAAAGATCATGGATTTACAGCCAGACTCGGACGGTTCAGATGTCAGGTCTGCCGAGTCCTTGCTGTGCAACTTTGGGCAAATTACTTGGGGAAAAGGCTTGTGCTTCATTTTCTTTGTCTGTGAAGCAATTATTGTAAAGATTTGAGTTAGCATGTATAAAGTATTTATAATACTGCCTATTAAGTAGTAAGTACTACGTACGAATTTGTTACTACCATTTATAAAAATTGGTCAAATACCGTACTGTAAGGAGACCCTCAGTAAATTAAAGAACAACAGATCATACTGGGTGCATTCTCTGGCCATGATGAATATAATTAGAAATTGATTATAAAAAGGTAAACAAAAAATTCAAACTACTCGAAATGTTTAAAATGGTCTTCTAAGTAATTCCTAGGAAATTCCTTAAAGGAAATCAAAGCAGCAAACTGTTAAGAAATATTGATGAGGAAGAAATAACTTATCAAAACATAAATCATGTGGACAAAATGGTATTCAGAAGAAAATTGGTGGCCTTAAGCTCTGATTATTGATCAGGAAAGCATGAAAATAAATGTCCTGAACATTTAACTCGAGAAGCTGGAGAACCACAAGGGAAATGCAAGGAAAGTGAAGGGAAGGAATTAATAGAGATCAGCCGAAGAATTGGTTAATTATAAAATGCTAGAAATGACAAATGAGTACAAAACCTGATTCTTTGAAAGCAATGAATAAAATTAGACACACTTCTGGGGAGCACCATTTGGAAATAAAGCATTAAATAGAAACACAAAGAGATAAGGAATTACGAATGAGCACAGATACAGAGAAAAACATGGTAAAGGGCCAGAGAAAATACGTATGTTTATGGTGATGAGCCAAAGCAGTGTCAGAGCCTCTCGAAGTCTGAGACTCTCCCCTTTGTCTGGAATCCAGTTGGGGATAAACGAGCCATGATAGCTCACCTTGCTACAGTTATCACCCTGCCTCTGCCGCCTGGCCTGTACATCTTCATTGCCCGACTAATTTACATTGTGTAGAAGATGTGCTTTTCCAGAGAGCAGGTTGAGATAAATTTGGAAAACATTAAAATGAGATTATAGGCCGGGCGCGGTGGCTCACGCCTGTAATCCTAGCCCTCTGGGAGGCCGAGGCGGGTGGATCGCTCGAGGTCAGGAGTTCAAGACCAGCCTGAGCGAGACCCCGTCTCTACTAAAAATAGAAATAAATTATCTGGCCAACTAAAATATATATATAGAAAAAATTAGCCGGGCATGGTGGCGCATGCTTGTAATCCCAGCTACTCGGGAGGCTGAGGCAGTAGGATCGCTTAAAGCCCAGGAGTTTGAGGTTGCTGTGAGCTAGGCTGATGCCACGGCACTCACTCTAGCCTGGGCAACAAAGTGAGACTCTGTCTCAAAAAAAATAAAAAAAAATAAAAATAAAAAATAAAAAAATAAAATGAGATTATACAGAAGGCATTGAATGTCCAGTGAGTGAGCAAACAGTGGGTGCCCTTTGCCCCAGTTAACTTTTCGTTTTTAGCACCTGGGGCGGCAGCAGTCGTCAGAGGGTGAGTCGGGATGGAGGCAAAGACCTCAATCAAAAGGGATCACCTGGGTGAACTAGAATCCTCCATCCTTTGCCTCCCAGGGGTCAGGATGACATTTGATTGCTTTTGCAAGTCGGTTACTAAGTGGATAAAATAAACAAAATATTAAAAAATACAGTAGCAAAAGTTACTGATTTTTTTAAGAAACAAACTTACTAGAGTTTAAAATATCCAGTTGAATGTTATTACTTAGAAAGTGGTTCGCTTTGGAGCCTTCACACACTTTGCTCAAAATGTGTTTAAAACTATTTGAATTTGCCATTAAAGTGTGTGGGATACTCCTGAGAATATCCTCAGTAGGGACAGTGTATTAGCCTTTGAAAGTAGATTTAAAAATACAGCCAAATAGCCAAAAGTTATTCAGAATCAGGTCTGGTAAGAAAAAGAGTGATAATTATTTTTGGTTAAAATGGGGAGTAATGACGAAGGAAGGATTCTTCTGTGACTTGTGAACTCCATCTGAAAGCATCCAAAAAATGCATTTTGAACACTGGCGGCATCTTTATTGCAAATATGAAGCAATGCTCTGGGATTGTGTTCTCCTGACATAAAAGTTTTGGTGTGTTTGTTCTTAAAGTCTCATTTTATGAGCTTACCTCCTATTCTGATTTGAAGTGACGCAGACGCTACAGCTATGTGCTAAAATAAACGGTTAGCAACTTTTCCCATTCATCATTTTAGTGTCCCTGGAGGATTTGGAGCTAAAAAGAGATGCTGTTCTGATTCTTTGCTCTCTTCCCTTCTCTTTTTTCTTTAAAGCAGAAAATACAACATAATGAGTTGCATGGATTTACTTCCATTTTAATGTTGATGAGCTGTCAGCAGTCATCAACGCGTCCCGGCTGTCACTGTGCACGTGCGGCTTGGGATTTATGTAAAATTTATGTAGAGGCCACCGCGCCCAACCTGCTTAAACTTCTTGACCTTTCTTCATCTGTGAAAAAGCCGATCATATCTACTTTGTGGGTATTAAGTAAGGTAACCTTTGAAAAGTAGCCAGTACAGTGCTGAGCCCATGACAGACCATCAGTGAATTATCATTATTGTTATTAAGATTTATAGCAACATGAGGTTTCCTTGAACACGTGTCTTCTGAGACTTGATCGCAGGCGTCTGATATGATCAAGATGAGGACAAAGAAGAGAGTTTTTCTGTCCTTAGTAACTTAAAAGACAGAGAGAAGGGGCTGTGATCCCTGCCTTTTTCTCAGAGTTTCTAGAACCCTGCCCTTGTCGTGTGGAATCAATGCAACTGCACACGCTGCACAGGGCTCAGCGGTCCTTGAGCCGAGACTGAGGTGGAGGGAACAGAGGAGAGAGGGGAGTTTGGGGAGCGAAAAGCTGCATAAGGAAAGCATCGCTGCACAACATTTGTGAACCAGGGAAAGGTTGCTTTTTGTGACCTCTGCCCAAAGTATAAATGTTACTGATCTTGCCCTGCAGTCGTGAGGCTGGGATTTGTCGTTTACCTGAGCTGAGTAAATATGAAAGAAATGGAATAAAAATCATATGTTACATACTCATAGTAAGATATTACATAGCCATCAAAAGTCATGTTTTCAGGAATGTTTAATGACATAACAAAATATCATAGTACTGTTAAGTCAAAAAAATTAGAACACATAATTGCGTATGAAGTTTGCTATATCTGCGTACAAAAAAGGTTTAAGTGAAATCCATCAATACATTGATCATCACTATTTCCAGGTAGTGAAATTCTAGATTAATTTTTATTTGTTATTTGTACTTCGCTGCGTTTTCAGCGTTGCCTAAAATGATGACGTATTGTTCTGTAATCAGAAAAAGGTTAATGTTAAACTATGAAGAGCAGAATGAGACTTGAAATGCGGAAGCGCATGGAATTCAAAGACAGGTGGCTTAATGGGCAAAAGTAAAACGCGCACCGCATGCTCCGCCCAGCAGGGGACGAGGGACCCACCAGGGTGACGTTTCTTCTCAGGTGTCCAGCGCCACGGACGCCCAGAGCCACCTGGAGAGCCGGGTGTTCAACGTCGCCATCTTGCCGCAGACGCCGGAAGCCCCCGAACTCTTTCCGGAATCGTCTCTGCACATGACTGTGAGTTGGGGGCCGTGGTTCCTGCTTGCAGGGGGGACGTGGCGTGTTGATACGTGTCCTGGCTCTGCAGGCAGCACATGCCTGGCCCGGGGCAGACTCCGCAGCCCGCAGCTCCCAGTCCCGGGAACACGTCTCTCTGTGACCTGGGAAAGGAGAGTCCCAGAGGGAGAGTGAGGTTCTGTGGACTCGCTCTTCCCACCCGCGGCTGGTGTCCTCTCTGCAGCGTCCCGTGCAGCCCCAGGGCCTCTCTTTGAGGACCTAGAGAGGTTTCAGGCTTAGGTCCATGTCCTCCGTACCATTTGGGCATAATCGTTCAGCCAGGTAGGGGACCACCTGGCCGGAGAAGCTGTCAGACACCCTGTTGGAAGCTTGTTGCTGCCAAAGCCGCCTGGAGAAGGCGCGGTCGGGGCTGAGTCCGAGAGAGAAGTAGCAGTCGCCCAAGTGAGGGTTCGGGAGCAGGTTGGGGGGTGGGGACCTGAGGGCAAAGGGCACGGCCACAGTGAAAAGGGCTCGTGGAACGGCCGAGAGGCGGGAGAGTGTGACTGTCGGGAAACTGCAGACGATTCCGTAGACCGGAGCGATGAGGAGGGCAGAGGGGACGTGGTGAGGACGAGGGTGCAGGTCGCGGAGCCGGATCCCAGGAGACCCGTGTGCAAGGCGGGAAGGAGCGCGGGTCGTGGGGGGCCTCAAGCAGGACGTCGGCTCCGTTCATGTGCGACGCTTAGTTGAGGCAGTTAGCAAGTCCAGGGCAGCCCCCTCTTGGGGGGGACCTCGGGGCAGAGCCCCTCCTGCAGACAGAGCCACAGGCGAGCAGACCTCGTAAATCAGTCGTGCTGGGCCCACATTTTGGTCAGCGCCCCCTGATTACACCCCTAAGTCGTGCATCAGCCTCGAGCCACAGCAAAGACAGCAGCTGTAGTTCCAGAAATTACGGGTCTGGGCACGACAGAGACATAAAGGGGAGAAGAGAAAGTTTTTAATGACTAGCTGGTATCGGCATTTCTACTGTAAACCGTAATTTAAAGAAATCGTAATTCAGCAGCACTATCAGGTCTGTAATTCATCATTCTGACTGGAGGAACTCGGATCAGAGTTTGCTTTAAACTGTAAAGAAAAATGTGCACGCAGGTTTCTTGCCAAATGCTAATGCGGGGTGGTTTGGGGTTTGAAATGGGCTGGGTGCCGTGGGGACGGCGTCGTTCCCGCTCTGTGGCTGTGGATGCTCGAGACACCATTCAGGTCACTTCACCTGCAGGGGCTCGGGCCGCGTGTCTGCGGATCAAGTCTGTTTGGTTGAAACTCAGGGTAACTCAAAGGTCAGTTTCCCGTAACATGTGACTAGCCCACTCTTAATTTCTTAGAATACACACAGTTTATATTTCCTTTGACATTAGTTAGGGCCATTGCCATGGGGACACACTTGTAATCTGTGACAAAGACAGTCTCAATTCAGTGGTGTAGACTCGTCTAAGCGCACAGACTCTGTGCGTATTGGTAAGTACGTTACGGATACGTGTGGTGAATGCCCGTGTCATGTCTTCGTTTGTGTGATTGGGGGTGGGCGTCTCCTTTTCCCCCCTGCAGCCACTCCTTCATGAGCACCTCGAGCCCCCAATTTATGCCAAGTCCTGGGGGAGACGTTGGAGATTCGATGACCATAGAACAGTCTCTCTTCTCAAGGGACTTTGAGTGTAAAAGAGGAGACAAGCGAATAAATAAGCCAGGATGATACAGTGACAAATGCCATGACAGAGTGATGATACGGAGCAGATGGGAGGAGCCGGACCAGCAGGGCCTGGGAGAGGGTCACGGCAGGAATATTACTCAGCCTTAAAAAAAAAAAAAAAGCAATCTTGGCCCATGCCACAACACGGATGAACCTTGAGGGCGTTATGCTGAGTGAAATCAGTCGGTCACAGAAAGATGAACGCTGCACGATTCCACCTGTATGAGATGCAGAGGAGAACGTGGTCAAGAAAAGCAGGAAGAAGACGGCAGTTGCCAGGGCCGGGGGCAGAGCGAGGAAAGGGGATTTGTTCAGTGGACGTGGAGTTTTCCCTTTTGCAGCATGGAGCAGGTCTAGAGATCTGTCGCACAACGGTGTGCACGTATTAACATCCACACGACAGCACTGTGCACTTACAGATGGCTAAGATGGTAAAACGAGAGAGAGGGAGGGAGAGAGATCTAGAGGTTCAGTCGGGGTTAGACATGGAGGAGGGTGGAACCTCTGGTTTCAGAGCGTGTCGAGGTGCCCCGGGGTGCGGGGCATGTGGGTGTAATGAGAACCGTTATTCTGTGATCTTCTTTTGTTAGCAGATATATTAGTTTAAAAGTGTCTTTTGTGATGATTTCTATGAAGTTTAATCTCTAAACTCACCATGTTTAATTGATAACTATTGAACATTCCGAATAGCCAATATTAAAATTGATTATACTCAATATTGCTTGCTTCACAGAATTCAGTTCTTTTCCTACTTAGTGTCTATTTCTATTAGGAGAGAAATAGTATTCATAAATTCTAAAATAGACTGTTATCTTAGCTAGAACATATTTCCTTTTTCCGTGGTCCTGTGTCCACGATAATCCCCTTATCACTTTACTGTTCTACGGATATGCAGATTTTCAAAAATATCCCATGATACTCTAAAAATTCGTAGTTATTGTGATGGCTTTGGGATTAAAAGGTGACAAACTAGAAAAAATGTAGTGAGCCTGTACTTTTTCTATCTGTACACGTTTGCAGCTGTGCACACGTATGTGTGGGCTATTAACACCTTATAAAGGGCACATGTATTTAGTGTGTCGTCCTTACTTGTTTTGCTGTAGAAAGGCCAGCTGCCTGCTATTCGCGATTCTGATTTTCCTTGCTCGTTACATTCCAGACCTCAGCAGGGGCCTGAAATATGACTCTTCGCCACAGGGGGCCTGTCCTAACCTGCAAAGTCTGCCCCTCCCCAGGACAAGCATGCCTTGGGGACAATTGCAAAGCAACTGTAACCTTCAGTCTTTTCTTGGTGAAAAGGAAGAATGCCACACCCTCCTCCACGAGCACGGCTGAGCCCTGCTTAATCCTTTCCCAAACGGGGAAATTCCTTCCCAAAGGAGCAGAGCTTCAGAGAGCCAGGAGGGCCTGTCAGACTCTAGCCCGCCTTCAGGGGTCAGTTAGGAAGAGCCTGCCGTGAGCCGGCTGTTTCGTTCTGTTTTGTAACAGCAAACAGGACCCAGGCGAGGGGCCTGTGCTCCGGCTGATTTCCCTTCTCTCCTCGCCACACTTTGTTTTTGCTGCTGTCCCCAACCCACTGTCACGCCCAGTCGAGGACGGAGTCTGACTCTCTCTGTGTTTTTTGAGTGTTGCCAGTTGGTGGGTGACGGGCATGCACAGGTAGTAAATGCTGAACACACATCAGCCCTCTGATTGATATGACTTGACTCATTCATTGGATCTTGAAAGCTGGAAGAGAAAAGCAACATCTAGTGCTTTCGAATAGTAGAACGGAGACAAAGGGAAGTATTGGCTATTTCACGTGCCTTAATAAACAAACAGCTCTTAAACCTCTGAATCCAAATGATGAGCCTCTTTTTGGTGGGTTCGTCTTTCACCCAGAAACCAGAAAGCATTGCCCTTCTCGAAGGGGGACTGTGCTCTGAAGAACCTCTTGGGGCCAAGACTTGAAGTTCTCCGTTGAGTCCTTAGAATTCTGGCCGGATTCGGCTTAGCCCGTCAAGTCAGAGCAGCAGCGATGTGCGAGCCAGCTGAGCGGCAGGACAGTGGAACAGCCGGCTGAGGTGCCTCGTTTTCAAACGCTCCGCCTACACCTGCACCGACATGACCCTGGGGCCGGGCGCCGGGAAGAGCAAAGCCAGAGTCCAAGAAGCCCCGAGAAGCATCTAGAACCCCTCAAGGTTCTTAAGGCCGGGATAAACTGCAGTGCAAGAGACCAGATCCTTCTCTGAACTCGTGGAGAAAATTTTGCTAAGTGTGACTAATTTAAAAGTCCAGAGTGAATTTGTGTGTGTGTGTGTGTGTGTGTGTGTGTGTGTGTGTGTGTGTGTGTGTGTGTTCTCATAGGGTTTGTTTTTGCCTCTGGCTTTCGTTTCCATCACACCAGTTTTTTCTTCTTCCTTCTTAAACTCTACGTAGGCTCGAGAAGACGGCCTGACTGTCATTCAGCCTCGTTCCCTCTCCTTTGTGAACTCCGAGAGGCCGAGTGGGAAGATCACATACAATATCACTGTACCTCTGCGCCCAGGTCAAGGTAAGATGTGCAGTAAATTATCTAAAAACATAGAGATTATCTGGACAACTAAAAATATATATAGAAAAAATTAGCCGGGCATGGTGGCACATGCCTTTGGTCCCAGCTACTCGGGAGGCTGAGGCAGGAGGATCACTTGAGCCCAGGAATTTGAGGTTGCTGTGAGCGAGGCTGACGCCACAGCACTCTAGCCCGGGTGACAGAGCGAGACTCTGTCTCCAAAAGAAAAAAAGAAACTCAATTGAGAGAATCCCATAATTAGGATGCGACGTCCATGACTTCTGGAAAATTACCTGGTCTGGGCACATCAGGGGCAGTAGGTTGCATCGTACTATGGGTTATTGTCCCCACATCCCAGTTGAAAGTTTGTTTGGGCTTCAGATTTGCCCTTTTTCTTTAATAACCAGAGAATAGTTTCCCGAGAGCCATCGTTCCTGAGGACGAAAGACCCCACCAGTGGGAAGGGCCGGCTCTCGGCCGCCATGGGGGTTGGTTACCGCCGACGTTCACGCTGGGTCTCTTCCTCCCAGGGACCATCGAGCGCAGGGACCAGCCTCACTCTCCCATCCGGCATTTCACGCAGGAGGATGTGAACCAGGGCAAGATCGTGTACCGCCCGCCGCCTGCTGCCCCCCACCTGCAGGAGCTCATGGCCTTCTCCTTCGCGGGTAACGTGGGCTCCTCTCGGCCGCAAGGCGGCCACCTGCTCTCTGTGCTGCTTCCTCCCGTCCTGGGTGGTTTGGTGACACGGCTTCGTGGCTGCTCAGAGTAGCTTGAGACGTGTTGGCCAGTGTGGAGCTCGGGCTGTTCCATCTTTGTGTTTTATTTAATCTGCGTGCGGGCTTCTGTTTAGTGCCTCCCGTGTGCCAGTCGCTGAGGGAGGCCTTGGGGATACCGTGGTGAGCAGAGAGAGGCTTGGATCCTGCTCGTGGCGCGTTTTGGGATCTAGGTGTAGAGACGGGATTTGGTGAATAATCCCAGTAATGCGTGTTTAATTGCAGACTGAGACAAGAGCTCTGGGAAGGAGCAAGGAGGTTTGGTGGTGGAATGAAACGTCACACCCAGTCGAGCTGGCCGCAGGGCTGAGTGGGGCTGCCCGGAGGGGAGGGCAGCAAGCGACGAGGCTGAGGCTGGGTGGGAGACAGTCCCGTGGCGTCGGCGCGCCTTGAATGTGGAGGGTTAAGCAGGTCAGGCACCACCCTGGCGGCAGAGACAGCCACGCCCTGGCCCTGGGAGCCTCTGTGAGTGTTTGGGTCTCGATCCTGGGAGTGAGAGGGACCCGGTAGGCGGCTCTCCTTTGACTGCAGTGATGGGAACAGCCCTGGTGGGGTGCCGGAGTCCACAGGCACCGGGATGAGGGGAAGCTGGTGGGGAGGGTCTTGCAGTGCCTTAGGGGGGGCACCGTGTGGGCTGGAGAACGCAGGCCCTCTTTGGGGATGAAAATCAGGATTAGGCCAGGTGCGGTGGCTCGCACCCGTAATCCCATCACTTTAGGAGGCCAAGGGGGGAGGATCGTTTGAGCCCAGGAATTTAAGACCAGCCTGGGCAACATAGTGAGACCCCCATCTCTACAAAAAATTAGCCAGGCATGGTGGCACATGCCTGTAGTCCCAGCTACTCGAGAGGCTGAGGCAGGAGGATCCCTTGAGGCCTGGAGTTTGAGGCTACAGTGAGCTACGATCGTGCCACTGCCCTGCAGCCCCGGTAAGAGAACAAGACCCCCATCTCTTAAGGGGGAAAAATTAATAAATAAAACCAGGATTTGGTAGAAGATACCTTTCTAAAGGAAGAGAAGACTGCATGGAAGAATAACTGAGTTTCTCCTTAAAGCCGGTCTGTGCCCTTCCCCTAAGCCATGACAGCCTTAAACCTGGCTCCTCTTGTATCTTCTCCTAACCCAGCAATCAAAGCTGCTGGCCAGAAAGCAGGAGTTTTGAGTCCCTACGCCTCAACATTTTTATGCCTTGGAATATTCTAAAAATCTTGGAGTCTGCTTCTTTATGATCTTTAAGGTGTATGTACCACATCCCATCGTGAATATAGGGCATCATTTTTATAGAGTTACAGAACAGCTGACGATTTCTTATGGGAAGTTGAACAGGGATTAAATAATTTGAGAGCTACTTTTTTTGATTGTGGCAAACATTTAAAGTGATATTTGCCATTATTTATAAGATTAATCGTCCAGAGAGTGGGTGACTCTTCAGTTAGAGTGAACATCTCCAAAGGAAGGAAGAAGCCTGTTCTCTGGGGATCGTCTCCAGCGTTTAGCGACCGGGTAGCTAATGGCCCATGGAACGCGCAGGGTTCTCTGGCCCGTGCGTCCCAAGATACTTTGCAAGAAACACAGGGTGTCCTGGGATCAGAGGGAAGGAAAACGTGAAGTAAGTTCCGGAACCCTGTACCCGCCTGAGCTCGCGGAAGCTCTTCAGAGACAGGGGAGTCTGTGCCGTGTGGTCCGCGGGGTAGACCCCGCGTGATCAGTCTCTCAGGAGTCGCCGTGTGTAAATCAACGTCCCTGCGTCGCTCAGCTCTGCCGTGGAACTGGCCCACCGGAAAGCCCTGTGAGTGATACACGGCGTCACCCACGGTCACCGATTTGTAGGATTTTATGTACTGATAAAATGGGATTTGAATTAACGTCTTATAAATCACTCTAACTGCTGTGGTATAAAATTATTCCACTAGGTGGTTCTTTTTGCTGCTTAAAATTAATGCTGCTGCCATTAAATTTGATATAACGTTAGCAAATGACCTGGTGATCTTTCCCCAGACCAGAATAATTTAGAGTAAAACATCCTTTGCTTCCCTAACCTTTGCCTCGTATTTCGTGCCTGCCCCCTGTGTTTCTGACAGCAAAATGTTCAGTCTGCTGATTTCTCTCTCCCTCTTCCAGGTCTCCCAGAATCAGTGAAATTCCACTTCACAGGTAAAGACTCCTCTCCATTTTATGAGAAAATGGGATTTTTCTTTTCCTTGTTAGTTCTTTCTTTTTCCTCCTTTTATTGTTACTTCTAGCTATTTCCTAAGAAATACCTAAAATTTATGTAATTTTTCTTCTAAAACAAGTTTCTTCTAAAATAGTCACATGGTGAGTTAAGTAGTAATAGCTTAACTTTGTATTCACAGAAAAAATAATCTGCCAAGGAGGTTAAGGATCAATTTTGAAGCCCCAATTCAACTTGTCCTAATATCTATTAAAGAGGTCATTGCATAGGCCGGGCGCGGTGGCTCACGCCTGTAATCCTAGCACTCTGGGAGGCCGAGGCGGGTGGATCGCTCGAGGTCAGGAGTTCGAGACCAGCCTGAGCAAGAGTGAGACCCCGTCTCTACCAAAAATAGAAAGAAATGATTTGGACAGCTAAAAATCTATATAGAAAAAATTAGCCGGGCATGGTGGCACATGCCTGTAGTCCCAGCTACTCGGGAGGCTGAGGCAGCAGGGTTGCTTAAGCCCAGGAGTTTGAGGTTGCTGTGAGCTAGGCTGATGCCACGGCACTCACTCTAGCCTGGGTGACAAAGCGAGACTCTGTCTCAAAAAAAAAAAAAAAAAGAGGTCATTGCAGTTAAGGTCTTAGACTCTGGATCCGGATGGCCCTGGGGTTCAGCTTATTCTGGGAAAGTTTCTTAACCTCTCTATGCCTCACCCGTAAGTGGGGACAATAGTAATAATATAGGTGAAGCTTCCAGAACAACGATTAGTACATAATCAACCCTGTATTATGCTCGGCTAATGAACAGTGGTTGTGTACGGTCATAAATAGAGCCGTCCACTGAACGCCTTCCTACTGAGGGAGGAGTCGTACGACTAGAGATGAGCTGAGAACCTGTGTGTAGGAGACCTCAGCATCCAGGTCTAGTTCGTGCTGTAGCAGCCGAGTGCCAGCAGCAAAGCAGGGTCAGACCTGGCTTCTGTGCTGGGCCCCGTGGCCGTGAGTCTCTCCTGTCCAGGTCTAGAGTGAGGATTGGCCATGAACAGCGTCCTGAAGTAGCTGTTTAGGTGGGATTGACTGTTCCCCCCAACCAACCATCCACGTGTTCCCAGAGGGAAAAATCTTGGCGGGGGAGAGTCACCCCTCTCACACTCCCGGCTCTTCCGTTCTTCTTCGAGGGTTAAAAAGTCGCACTTGGAGCAACAGCAAATTTCAGTGTTGTGTCACTGCTGATATGAACCCAATATCTGTTCATTTCTAGTGACAGGCCTCTGGGTCGTTCCTATAATCAGTAATAATATATAACAGAGTTTTACATTTTTATGAAACAGTTTACAATAAAATTGTCTTATTGAATTCTTACAACAATACTGTAAGGACAGGTATTATTGTCAGCATTTTAAGGCTGAGGATGCTGGACGTCGTTAAGGGCAAGTGATCTGTTTCCACTGCTGGTGAACAGCAGAGCCGGGACTTTAATGCCAGGTTCTGACTCGCAGGGTGGGACAGCTGGTTCGGTCTCATGTGCCTGCGTGTCGGTAACGTGGGAAACGAGTGTCGTGGTAACGCGCCAGCTTGGTGTCCAATCCCCAGCTCTTACCTGGAAGCTTGAGCAGTGAAGGGTTAACACCTGGCTTCTCCAGGACTTTGAGTTAAATGAGCCTTGAGCCCCCCATACAGAGTGGCGGGACTAGACAGACCTCAGGCGACCTTAAATTATCTTGTTTCTGCCCCAAGCTTCCTTTTTTTTTTTTTTTAAAGGAGAAAAACTTTTTGAATCTAGTAGGAGGGAAGCCATGCCCTTTAGGAGAGTTTTGTGAAAGAGAATTTTAAATTAGAGCGATAATGAACTAACGCAGGAAAAAGCCCGAGTGCCCTGATACTAAGCCACACAATGAGGGAGAACAGCCCGTTTTGGTTAATGAGCCAAGATGAGCAGGAAAGCTGATGTCCCGGCCTGACCGGCTTCGAGGCAGCGCAGCCCTGCAGGGCAGTTCCGGGCAAGGTCACCGCGGGGCAGAGGGTCCCCGCAGCAGGCGTTTAGCCCAGAGAGGCAGTTTGACTGTGTCTCAGAGAACTCGGAGATGTTGCTTAGAAAGAGGCTGGACATGCGACTGCTGACATCTCGACTGCAGGTTCTTACATTTGTGGCAAAACCCCGCACCCAAGTGGTGTATTTTCTAGTTAGGTCACGGGTACCAGAAAACAGCTTTCTCCACTTACACGGGGCCCAGGATGTGCCTGGTCACACTGAGCAGCATGTGACGTGACCACAGCTCTGAAGTGTTAGGGCCTTTCCTCTCTTCCTCCGTAAAATAAGCATGTCAGGCTCCCTAAACTTCTCCCTGCTGTGGTTTGAAGGTCGCTTCCAAAGCTCATGTTTAGACTTGATCCATAAGGTGACAGTATGGAGAGGTGGGCCTTCAGGAGGTGATAGAACGTTGAGGGTTCTGTCCTCATGAATGGATTAATCTGTTCATGGACTAATGGGTTAATGGATTATCCTGGGAGGGGAGCTGGTGGCTTGATAAGAAGAGGAAGAGTGACCTGAGGTAGCACCTTAGCACGCCCGCCCGGCAGCCTCGCCTGGGAGCCCGGTGCTGCCCCAGGGCCCTGCAGAGAATCCCCACCGGCACGAGAGCCCTCGCCAGACGCAGCCCCGTGATCTCGGACTTCTCAGCCTCTATGCCTGTAAGGAGTAAATTTCTTTTCCTATAAATCACCCCGTTTCAGGTATTTTGTTATAAGCAACAGAAAAGGAACTAAGACATTTCCAGTTAAAACTAATATGGAACACAAAAAATAAAATTGTATTTCTTAATCATTTGTTTCTTAACTTAGATTCCAAGGACCTCAGAGAATCCAATGAAACGTATGGAAAAGTTTGTAGGATTATTGCCAAATTTCCAAAAGTTAAGCATCATCTGTCCCTATCTTTGATGATCCAGAAAACAAGGAGATTGAACATAAATAAAGAAGTAGTAGTAATAATTTTGACACTGGACTGAAGGACTATAACCATAAAACCTTCGTTCTCACATGGATAATGTCTTCTCGCCTTTAGTAGGGCTGTTTCTAGACTTCTCTAGAGCGTGGAGTGTCCCTTAGAAAATCTAGCTGTATCTTTGAGACCTGTGTCAAGGAAAGGACAAATCTAAAACCTGAATGGAATCACTACTAGGAGTCACAGAGCAGGGCTTTTTTTTGCTTAAGAAGAGGTCAGATTCCTGCTGACGTGTTCCTAAGCCCAGAAAGAAGAAAGTGAGGAAGGAAACTGGTTTCTCGACCAACCCATCTGCAGGCTTATCACAGATGTGAAATGCTTGACAGTTTTCTCAGCAGCCACTACCGATAAGCACACTGAGGAGTTCATGGTGCAGACGCCCCTCCGAGCTTGGCTTTCAGAGAACGGAGGGAAGAGAAGAGGGGCTGGAGTTACGGCAGGGGTCGGGCAGTTCTGCTCTCGTTCCCGCAGATCCGTGTTCACTTGGATGTCAGATAACGACCCGGAAGTAAAACCTCGAGGTCACTGTTTTGCTCGCAAAGGTGTCGTCTTCTGATGGCATTTCACGTAGTGACCAGGTGGAAATGGATCTGCTTATTTCCAAACTAATGCGTTAGAGACATTTGTGTGGATATCGTCTGTCCTTTCAAGAACTTCTTCCCTAGTGAGACACAGACATATCATTTCCAAAAGAGAGTTCACGAAAGGAAATATTTCCCTGGAACATTAGGGGAATGAATTGAATCAAAAACTACTCCCATAAATAAAAGCCTTTACCAGCATCACCTGCGAGTTCATATTTCGTATCACCTTCGTAACATTTTTCCTGCTCATCTGGTTGTGAAAGGAGCCTCTTAGAATGATTTTATTATTATGGCCCTTTCTCCTTTTTCTTATCCGTGGAAGGAACTTTGTTAGAATAGCTCACGGAATCACACTCGCTCGCTTACTTTTTCCAGTTGGGAAACAGCTCTTGAGAGTGTTAAGGTGATCGAAAACAGCGTCTAGTGACCTATTTGTGGAAACGCATGAGGATGACCAGCCTACAGGCTGATCTGCGTGTGTGTGTGTGTGTCTCTAGTTTCAGACGGAGCGCACACCAGTCCAGAGACGGCCCTCACCATCCACCTACTTCCCGCCGATCGGCGCCTGCCGACGTTCCGAGTCACAGCCCCGCTGCTCGAGGTCAGCCCGGGAGGCAGCACTCCTCTAGGTAGGAACTGGGAGCCTGAAGCAAACCTGCTTTGCAAATGGGACCTTATTTCGGCGACAGTCCCTCTTCAGACCTCTTGATGGTGGCCTAAAAGCAGCGACCTCCTTGTCCAGGAGTCGTGTGCGTGCTCCCCTGCACGCTTCCTTGGAAAGCCGCCTCCGTGCAAGTAGCACAGAGAGGAGGAGCCTTCAGAGGCCAACGCCCGGGGCTGGAATACAACACAGAATTTATTTTCCAGCCTCCGGGACTTAGGTTTGTTGGCATCAATAAAATACAGAGTAACAGAGAGAGCAGAGAGGAGGATGTGGAGGGTAGTGGGCTTCAGTGACTGCTCTTGTTCCCAAGGTGAAGCGTAGCGGGAGAGGTGACAGACCGCAGTCACCTTCAGAAGCTGTGAAGAGCTGGAGGGGACCCCGTTATTTTTTGCACATGTTTTTATTTACTTATTAGCATATTTACTCTTTAGAAGTTTATTCTTCTACCAAGAACATTTTCTCGGTAAGCAGTAAGTGTTGAGATTTTTGTTGGGTGTGCACCACAGATCCTTATTCAGTTTCTACATGTGGGTTTTGCCTTAAAATTAATAATTGTCGGAACCAGCCGTGTGCACAAAGCCAGCTGTCACTCCGACCTGATGCCGTCCCTCTCTCATGATGGCCGTTGTGGCCGCCTGTAGATTCAGAAAAATAAGAAGGGAAGGAACAATGAAAAGGAAAAATAATTTGTGGGAGTATTTTCTGGAAGAAAATCCACCCCAGCTGGTCTGGACTGACCCACTGTCAGCTTCCGCTGTGCATGCCCTCATTTGTACGGAAGAAAATGGGTGCTCTGAACTCAGAACTCCCGACTTGTAAGTGGCCTTTTGGAAAAATCTACCTGGAATTTGGAAATTGACTATGCTGTCAGTTTTCGCTCTTGTGCACTTTCTGATCACTCACCACATGGCTTCCGGCCTGGCCTGTGGCTTTGATGTGCACTGAGCATTATACGGTTTTTAATGTGCCCGTTCTCTGTCACCGAGCTTTGTTCTCTTTGCCGCAGGACTTCAGCTGGTCGGGAGAGATGCCGAGATAGCACTCGAAGATCTCTTCTTTGAGCTCCGGCGACCGCCCCAGCACGGCGTGCTGCCGAAGTCCCCAGCCGAGTTCCAAAGGCCCATGGCTGCAGGTGACTGCGCCCTCTGTCCCTGACCTGCTCGGAGGGTTTCTTTGCTCTACAGGCAGCTTCCTGTGTCTCAGACAGGAGAAAGAGTGTCTCTGTGGGACAGGCTTTGAGGAGATGCTTCCTGCTGTGTGTAGTTCATTGGCCTTTGCAACTTCATCAGACCCCTCCCACCCTCCCCGCCACCTGCCCCTGTCCCCACCTCAGAAACTATGAACACCTTGAATTAGAGGTGAAACGGGTTGATTCCTGAAACTCAGAGCAAATGCATTTCAGACAACACCTCAGGGGTATCAGCTGCCTCCTTCCTGCAGTTTGTTCACAGAGATGAGTTTGTCCGTCTGGTATGTGAATCATCACAGTGTTTTCAGCAATGACTCTGTCAGTGTTAACTGTGTATCTTTATTTCAAAAACGGGAGCACATTTCTCAAGTATTATCTGTGCAGCGTAACAGTGTGGTAACGTGAGCGGTTTCCCAAAATAATATTTACTGTGCTGTCTCTGATTATAAAAAAGTAGTACATGTTGAAAATACAGAAAAATAGAAGGAACATCTAATTTTTTTAATAGTCAGCCCTTACGTATCAAAGGACTATTATCCTTTTCCAGGTAGTCACCTCAGAAAGCTACATCTTATTCCAACACCCTGTGCTCAACCCTTCATGTGAACCCTCGTACGGCTGCACTAATAGACCGTATATCTCTGGTGGGCAGATCTTTGCCCTTGAAGCTAGATGGAATTTTTAAAAACAACTAATAGGCATTTGGGAGTCCCAAAGGTAGACTTTTAAAAATTTTTACTGGACAAAAGAAGTGTTATTAGAATAAATTTGAAACATTACAAAGGAACTGCTTTAGAAACATTACAATCGTTGCAGTTTCTTTAACATTGCATTTAGCCTATATTTGTGCAGTTAATATATAAGATCTAAAGATGTTTATGAAAAGTCTTATTGCCCTTCTCTAGGCCTAATACCACTAGCACCAATAAAACATACTGACATAATGTTGAAATAAAAGGCTTGGAAGATAAATATGGAGAATGAGTAAATTATTTTATCTCATTACCTAACTCCAATTGTTAGGGCCAATAATCTAAAAGAAGATAGAGTTGAGTGTAGTGTCCAAGAGGAGCAGTTTGTCAGCTGTCCTCTATGGAGTCATCACAGCTCATGGCGCCGAGAGCGTTTCCCACAGAAAAGTGTCCACGATAAGGTCGAGAAGCTTTAATGTTTGTGTACTAATAATTTTTAAATTCCTGGTCCTGCAGCTTAAAAAAATTACATTTTAAATTTTGCTTGTTTCCATTTTCCCCAAGCGTATCTAACCTTGAAACTTTTTTCACACAATACCTATTAAACCTATCACAAATTAGTTCTCTAGACTACATAGTTTGGGGTTCCAACTTAAAGTATATTTTTCATTTTTAATTTTAGAAACCTTGTAAACCCCACCCCAATTAAAGCAAAGACCTCTTACAGGTTCGTCAAGCATAATTTATTATCTTAAGTTTTTTTTTTTAATTTCAGTATCAAGATTAGATTCCAGAAGGGGCATCTTAAAGAATAGAGGGTTGTTCTTTATTTTTCTAGAGCTAGGAATGATCAGTGGATCCTACAGAGGCAGATTTTTTAGCTCAATATCATTAAGAACTTTAAAAAAAAATTAGAGCCATCTACCGTAGAATTAGCTGCCTTGTAGAACAGTGAGCCTCCCACCTTGAGAAATGTCGAAGGACGAGCTGATCACCGTTTCCCAAAGTGGTGTAAAGGGAATCCGATGCTGGGTGGGTGGTTGGATCAATTAGTTTGTAACCCCCGAGCTTGTGATCCTGCGTGTATCTTGACATCCCGGGAAGAAAGGTGCTGCACAGATGAAAAGCCTCGTTCCCAGACGCAGTCGGTTTTGCAATCTGTTTTGTTCCTGGAAGGTGACGCTTTCACCTACGAGGACGTGGAGAAAGGCGCTCTGCAGTACTTGCACGACGGCTCCCCTGCCCGGGAGGACAGCCTGGGGATCTCCGTCAGGGACGGCGTCACGGTGACGGCGGTGGACGTGCGGGTGCGGGTGTCGCCGTCGGAGGGCCGGGGGCCTCGGCCGGCTGCGGGTTCCCCTCTGAGCATGACCGTCGCCGGTAAAAGCACAGGCACGATCACCAGGTCCCACCTTGCCTACGAGGTGAGTCCTCGCTTTGTTCCCGTTCCCCACCGCACCTGCTGCAGGGGCTGCCTGGCAGTGCCCTGGCCGAGGGTTCGCGGTGGCAGGTGTGTGGCCACGGAAGGAACCTTTTCCTCAGCTTCCCTGCGGTTCCATCCTAGGAGCAGGAACACCGTCCGTCCCGGCCTCTCCTAGTGCCTCGTGAGCAGACGCGTAAATGAGCAAGACTGTAGTGAACACACACGAGCAGGTGGAGGCTGGGTGGTTGTCGACAGCAAACAGTGCCAGTGCCAAAAAAGCCCAGGCCCCCTTTGTCGGAGCTCCACGCATTATGTTTCCAATGGGAGTTTTAGAGAAAGAGCATTTTGGAGCTTACCTGGGCCAGGGCTAGCAGTGGCCCCCGAGATAAAGCGTCCGCGTTGGTTCAAGTCCACTGTGGGTGAAACACGGCACGTCCCTGCGGCCCCCAGCCAGGCCCCAAGCGGGATCACTGACTCGACCTCCCTTTCGTGCTCCAGGGGAAGCGGCGTGGCTGAGGGGACCCTGGGGGACCCTGGGGAGAATCGAGGACTCAGGCTTTCCCCCCCGAGTCTGGCCCTAACTTGATAAGTGATCCTGATTTTTTCTCAACACCATAGAGTTTTGAGTAATCCTTTTCTGGGCCGAAGAATCTTGCTATAAAATCTCGTCCTGAACAGTAGCATGTAAGATAAAGCATTGGCCTGGGAACAATTGCTTTTGCACAGATTTTCCCCTCAAATGGTCTTTCCTGAAATGATGAGAAACTGCGTTCCACCCTGACTCTTCTCATGGGTCCACTGTAGTTTCAGAACAGCTTTGATTTTGTTTTTTTTAATTGACAGGTGATTTTTACCATAGGTTATGGTCTTTTGAGTCTTATGAAGCTCATGAATTCATAAAAATGTATGAATTCAGATTTAATCAATAGGTCGCCAAGGCTTGAAAAATGTTCCGCATACCAGAATAGCTCTCCGGGACCGGTTCCTGCCCATTAGCTGCGTGTTATAGGCTGCATGTCAAAATGCAGGCCTGTCGCAGCCGAACACGTATTGTCAGAGACTGATTGAATGTGAACTTACCCACCAGAGCAGAAAGACTCCAGAAGAACCATTCTAGCCCCCCCAGAAGCCCAGCACACGTTTTAAAGACTTAGCTAGGTTCTACACTGACTTTCTCTGAGGGTTGTGGAAGAATTTGTACTTAGTGTCATGGAAAAATTTTTCCAGACATGCATAGTTAGAAAGTTCTCAGTGACTATCTAGAAAGACTGGAAGGGCCATCTGAAATCCCAGTGATATGATGTTGGAAGCATCATAAAGTGGGATTTGCTTCTTAACAGCAGTTTTAGGTGCACGTTTGCTCTGCGAGTGACCAGGTGGGGGAGGGACGGTATTGGTTCTGGAGTGAGGATGGATGGTGGGTTTTAATCCAGACTCACCACTTACTAGCACAGTGACCCTTGGCAAGTTATTCAGACTCTCTAGGCCTCAGTTTTCTCATCTGTAACTTGGGGGGAGGATACAATTAATCTTAAAAAGGTAATAGCATTTCTATGCACCGGCCCAAAATAAAATCATTCAAAATGTGATGCCATGTATAGTGACATCGCAGACATAAGAAGCGATGTAAAAAAGATGCATAACTTCTGGGGAGAATTGAAGCTGTGACTGACTAGATAGAAAAATCCAAAAGAATCTCTTAGCAAAGTATTAGAAATAGGAGGAGAATTTACCAAGGGACCAGATATAAGATGAACAGACAGCAATGGTATTGCTATACATAAGCAAAGAAATAACCAGTAAATATAACTAAAAAGGTACCATTTATAATAGCATTACAAAAATCATGTCCTTTGGACTAAATCTAACAAAAATCAGACAGTACTTCTACAGGGGAAATTGTAACACTTAATTGACAGATGTTTAAAAAGCACTAAATAAGTGAAGAGATGGGTCCTATTCATGAGCAGGAACATCTACTATTGAAAAGATACCAGTACCCCCACCAAATGGTCTTTCAGTTCAATTCAGTTCCAATCAAAAGTCCAATGGACATTTTATGATGGACTGATTCTAAAATATCTAAGAAAGAATAAAGGGCCAAAATTCTGGAAAAGAATGGTAGATGGCAAAGGGGCTTCCCTACCAGATATCCAAATTTATGATAAACACATGGTGTTGAAAACAGGGGAGCCCAGGAATATATTGGAGGCTCCGGAAGCAGAGCCACTCGGGGAACTCAGACATAAAGCAGAGAGAGCCCAGTCAGCGGCAGCAGGAGGAACGTTTTAACACATGGACCTGCACAAAATGATTGTTCATGCAGCAAAAAAATGAACTTGTGCGGCTACCTCACATCCCACGCAGATATGAACTCCAGACAGATCAAGCACGTAAATGCTATAAGCAAAATTTTATAGTTCTTTGTAGGTTTTAGATAAATATCTTTATGATATTGAGAAAGAGAAGAATTTCTTAAACTAGAAACAAAAAGTGCTAACTATAAAAGATTGATGGATTTGACTATAATAAAATTAAATTTGTATTCATTCAAACACACCATAAAGGCAGAAAACAGAGCTACAAATTAGAAAGAGACATTTGTAGCACGTATAACAAAAAAATAACAAAACGTAAAACTTCTGCAGATCAAGAAGAAAAGATAATCCAATAGGAAAAAATGAGCAAGAGACACGAACAGGAATTTCACAGAGGAGGAGCCCCATGGTCGATCCACAAATGAAGAGATATTCACCTTTATTAGTGACCAGGGGACGCAGAAGAAATGTATCTGTGGAAAGTTCTTTGCTCAACCACTTTGGGGGAGAATTTGGCATTGTCTTGTGAGGGTGGATATTCATAGACCCTAGCCACTTCACCCTGGACGTCTACCCAAGAGGAACTGTCACGTATATACCAAAGAACATTCACAACAGAACCATTGGTAACAGCAGAAATAGTGACACCAGCCAGATGCCACCAACAGGATGACGGATACCTTGCGTTATACTCACTCAATGGACTATTAGCCTCAGAACACATGAATTCCCGATCCTGCACCTCAGCTAACTGTGCAATGTAGCCATAGCCATGAAAACCTGCATTTGGAAATACAACTGACCGTGCAACATTTATTTTCATTGTTGCTCTGGCAAAGCGTAGGATGCCCCCGTTTTCACAGTCAGCAGCTCTAAAAGACAAATGACGCAGGGAAACTTTCCAAGATGTTGCCTTGCCTCCCAGACGTTACCAAAAATAGCCTTGAAGAAAAAGGAAAGTGTCCATTAAGACATCGTTATTGTCCATGTAGAAACACAGAAAATCAATTTTATTTCTCAATAAACAATGTTGGAGGGGAGGGAAGGAAATGGTCTCTGTTAAGATTAGGCATCTTGGGGCGTGAACACTCACGGATTCAATCCTGATGGAATGAAATCCACACGGCTTCGTACATTCTCTTGTTAATCCAAAATGTTGCCATGTTGATGTTAGAGTAAGTCATTGGCTCAGCTAAATAATTCTATCTCACAGGATTTTATCATTGTATTGTATGTTATAGTGGAATTTTACCTGTTTCTAAAAAGCAAACCGTCCTTAGACATTCTAGAAGCAGCCTACATCTTTGTTTATAGATAGAAGACTTCCAGCTGACCATGTTTTATTCCTCACTAGATGCTCGTAATAAAAACAATATCGTGTGCGGCTCTTGCTAGAACAATAGGTCGTCTCTTTGTTTTATGCCCTGTACCTAAAGTGCATCTCCCTACTCTTATCTTGAGCTACTCTTAGAAAAAGATGCTATCGAAGAGGCATTTTAGGAGCAGTAAACACGGGATTTTTCATATGGTTTGACACGGTGTTGCCTTGTGACAAAGAGAGAGAGACTTTTCCGATTAGCAGAGAAAGTTAGCAGCCACAGCCCCTAGACTTCTGGAAGTATTTATTCCTGCGAATGTGCGTTCACGTCCTGCCTCGTGTTTGCCTGACTAGGACGATTCTTCCCCCGACGCGGAGATCTGGATTCGGTTGAGTTCTCTGCCGACGTACGGCACTCTCCTGAGAACCTCAGGACCTGAGGTGGAAGAACTCACAGAGCTTTCAAATTTCACGATGGAAGACATCAACAACGAGAAAATTAGGTATGTGTTATTTGACAGAGTTTTTAAAAAGTCTGTTAAACTGTTTAAGCAACTGCTGGTAACTCCCTTTTTTAAGCAAAGGTGCAGACATCTAACCGGGCTTGTCAGCGTGTCTCATTGCTTTGATTCCTTTTGGCCTTTTGCAGATACTCGGCCGGGTTTGAAGTGGAGGGTCCTCTGATCACTGACAGCTTCTACTTCTCTGTCTCCGACGGGGACCACAACCACCTGGACAATCAGATGTTTACCATCGTCATTACTCCTGCTGAAAATCCACCTCCAGTGCTCGCTTTCGCTGACCTTATCACGGTGAGCAACTCTCAGATCAGTAAACAGTGAGTGCTGCAGGGAGCCGAAATCTGTGGAAACCTAAGAAAAGGATTTCTGCCTAAATTGGCTGCCCCATCCCCCCCCCCAAATATCTAGGCAGTGGTATCGCGATATGCATGGTTTTCAGTAATGAGTTTTCCAAAAAGTATATAAATAAGCGTAAAGAAGATCACATCATTATATCTGCGTTATTTAATTAGTCAACAAAAATGTATGTGCTGGACACTATGCTAGATGTTGTTAGTATTGGGAATAAAATTAAAAATAGGATATATCTTTGAGGAGTTTACAGTCTAATGTTGGCAGCAACGAGAACGTGGACAAGCCCCCAAGTCACTCCTTAAACCACATCAGTACTTAATTAACAGCATTAATTGACAGTTCCTTGGGGAAGGGGCCGGTATAGTGTGTCTCGCTCATTAGTCACCCAGATTTGAGTTCAAGTGTCAGTTTTGTTACTTAATAGCTTAGTGACCTGGGACCAAGTATTTAATCCTCCTTAGCCTCAGTTTCCTCATCTTTAAAAAAGAAATTTTTTTTTAGAGATGAGGTCTCGCTATGTTTCCCAGGCTGGACTCCGAGTCCTGGGCTCTAGCGATCCTCCCCCCTTCAGCCTCCCGAGTAGCCGAGACCACCCCCCAGGACCACCACGCCCAGCTCTTGTCTTTAAAATAGTGCTATTCCTACTACATAAAGGATTTCTCTGATGGTTAATAAAAGAGCATCAAAATCCATGGCACACTGCCTTGTTCATGGCAGGGATTCCATAGATGTTAATTCACTGCCCTCTTCCTGCTCTGCCGTAATGGCAAAAACTCAAGAGCTTTTCTGGTTCTGTTGAACAACTTGAGGCTCCGTAAAGCTCTGAGTTGTTTCTAAATGGTCCTGACATTCCTCCCATTTTTCTGTTTCCGTAGCTGGGGGAGCCGGTTGTCCCATCCCCTCGCCCCGAGTCAGGAGAAAGTTAGTTAGAGCAACGGCTTTTCTTATACCGGTTTATTTCCTCCCTGCGTGGACATGAGCACTGGCTCTCAGACGTGGTGACCCTTCCCCTGCACACCTGGAAGTGTGTGACACGAGGGAGTCAAGGGGCCTTTATCTGGGTGAGACCACCTGGAGGACAGAGTCGCTCCCCGGGCCCAAGGGAGGACTGGGCCTGCCCCTGCCCTTTGCACGGTCACCTGAGGGCTCGGTCACCTGAGGGCTCCCGTGTGCTCTTCTCCCTTAGGTGGAGGAGGGAGGGCGAGCCCCGCTCTCGTTCCACCATTTCTTTGCCACCGAGGACCACGACAACCTGCAGGGAGACGCCGTGATCACACTGAGTGTCCTGCCCAGATACGGCTGCATCGAGAACACGGGGACAGGTGCGGCTCGCTGGGGGGACGTCCAGGCCCGGGAGAGGGGAGCACAGAGGGGGAGGACGTGTGTCCCGTTAACCCTCGAGGTGGAAACCCTGCGAGGAATGGAACCGTTTCAAGGAAAGGGAAGGAAAGAAGGGTTCGTTCGTTTAACAGAAATCTACTGGGCGTTTTCTGTGTGCACGTCAGTGACCAGAACAGACAAAACCCCTGTCTCCGTGGCGCCTCGGATCTCCAACGTTGGAGGGAGAGAAATGAAAACCCTAACAAATGAGAATATCGTGTGAGATGCGAGAAAGTGAATAAACGCTGGTTGAACCATCAGGCAGGGTGGAGGATCTGGGTGCCGGCAATGAGGGCAGAGGGGCTTGAGGATCATACTCAGAACTGAGCACCCAGGAAGTGAAAACTCCCGTCCTTGTCTTGTGAGGCCACAGTTTGGCAGAACCGTAGCCTGTGTCTGGGCTCTTCCGTGGCTGTGACGTGAATTGAAACACATCGGTCTGTCTGCGACACCCTCTTCCTCACCCTCTTCCTCACCCTCTTCCTCGCCCTCTTCCTCGCCCTCCCCCGCACCATCTGCCCGGGACCCAGGGGGGGACGTCCCAGGGAAGGAGCTGCACAAGGCCATGTCCTGTCCCGCTGTGGCTGGGCTGGGACAGCTCATGGCAGGTGGCTGTGCGGCTGTCCCCGCGCAGAGTCCCGAGCACCCGCACGTGGCCCCGAAGGCCGTGCAGCCGGCAGCTCCCACAGAGCGGCCACTGACGGCAGGTGTCTGCGGCCAGCTTGGGGCCCGGGGTCCAGCCGGGCCACCAGACACGCGTTTGGTGGCCTTTCAACGTGAGCACTCGGATGTGTGTATTGCGAATTAGGTTCATGTCCCTAAATGTCTGTGCGGGAAACGAGGGGTGTGAAGAGGAGCAGGACTCAGGCTGTGCCCCGTGTGGGGGACAGAGACGCAGCCCGATAAACTGCAGTCAGTGAAGCCACCAGGACGGGGACGGGGCAGGGCCCTGAGCAGAGGACGAAGCACTTGCTTGCTGGGGGGCACAGGAGCCTGAGGAAGGGACGTTTGAGTTGCAGCTCGAGAGTTCGTGGGGGTCTAGAGGGACGGGAGAAATGGCGTGTTCTGCGGGGGGAGGATGGTCTCCCCGCCCTGCCCCCCACATGCTTCCCACCGAGCCTCCCTGACGTGCTCATGTCACCCTGTCACCCTGGGAAGCCGGGTGTGCCGTGCACAGGGGCGTCTCCCCGGCTCTGTGGCCTTCGCGTCTGCCATGCTGATTTGTAGCCAGGGAACGTTTGCAGGCACTGGGATTCTGTGTTCTCTCTGTAGAAGAACATCGTGGTGACGATTTAAAATCAGTCAATTAGATTCAGATTAGAATCAACTAAAAGACAAGACATCCACCATTTAGACGTCGCTCACTCGTTCCCAGGGCCTTTTACGGCGTTGGGAGTTGGGGTGAGAAGAAGGGTCAACTGGAGCCAGCACTTTCCGTGGGGCTCTGAGAGGCACCGGGAACCTCGGCGTCTGGCAGGTCCCGGGGCGTCACCGTAGTGTGCTGTCACCCAAGCCGTGCAGAGGTTTCCTTAAGGAGCCGGCAGTCAGATGAAAACACGATGGGGAAGTTTCTTAGATGACCATCCCCCAAGTGGAGAAAGAAGGTTCCGGTTGCAGGATGTGCAGCAGGACAGAACGGCTTTGAAAGTCGCCGGAGCTCACGGTGGAATCTTTACTTCTGTCCCGTTACTGCCCCGGGACTTACGTTTTCAGATTCCTAAGAAAACCACCAGCGACTCTATGTCATGTAAAATAATAACATTCTGAGTGCCTTTCTTGGTATGTCATCTCATTCGATTCCCTGTGGAGATAGAAGGACAGGTGTGTCCCTTCATGGAGGAGAAATAGTCGGGAAACTGTGATCCACCCCGGGTCTCCCAGTCCTGGCCTCGTGCTCACCCCTCCCCCAGCTTCACCCTCAAGCACGTTTATCTTCGGCTGAAAACGACCTCTCGTTCCCTAGTTCAACCTAGTGAGCAGGAGCTGGTGGATCGAGGTAAAAATTCTCTCTTGCTCTTGACGTAGGTGATCGTTTTGGCCCTGAAACTGCCAGTGACCGGGAGGCGTCATTCCCTGTTCAAGACGTCCTGGAAAACTACATTTACTACTTCCAGAGTGTGCACGAAAGCGTCGAGCCGACGCAGGATGTTTTTAGCTTCTACGTGAGTGACGGAGCCCGTCGTTCGGAAATTCACAGCATCAACATCACCATTGAGGTAAAGACTCCAGAAGTCGGAGCGGTTGAACCTCCGACCACAGAATCACACCGTTATGTAGCTCTCTCCATGGACTCAGAAGCAGAGAGGATGGGACTTGACCTTCAATTCTAAAGGTCACTTTTAAAATACAGCCTTTGGGAAACTTGTAGAATTAAGGTTGGCATTTGGGGAAGGTCTGAGCTAAAAATCTGAATTTCTGTTTCAGGGTAGAATGTATTCATTCTGTGGGAAAACAGTTTGTGAGGGTCAGACAGAAAAGCGTTGCCAGGCCTGTATTTAGATGAAAACTAATCGATGCCTGTTGTTCTCTGAAATTGTTGTGTGTGGTTCTGTATGCATGTTTGCCTTATTTTTTAATTCATTTATTCATTTAATTGTAACATCAAAGAAGTATGTTCCTTGATGTTGTATTTATTCACATTTGAGCAACTACACAGACTGGCTCTACCGAGAGAGAGAGAGAGAGAGAGAGAGAGAGAGAGAGAGAAGATAAATCTCAGCATGGAGCACCTTCTGCCCTGGGGAAATAGGAAGTGCGGACCCTCGGCCCTCCGAGGGCAGCCATGGGAAGGGGCCGGCACCAGGGCAGGGAGGCAGCGTTAGAAACCTGCACTTCCAAACACAGTGTCCTCCTGCGGGTACTGGATATGCTTAGGGTTTTCCAAGGCAGTTCTGAGTTCAAACGGTGTGTGCCCTTTGTCCTCAGAATATACCTGTGACATCACATGTCCATATTTTTGGTCCAGAAAACATGGTCGTTGTCCCTATGGAAGACACCCAAGAGGATTTTTGTAGCCTGTCCGTCGGCTTCTCCTTTACGGGGATGTTTTGTTGGTGTGACTTGCTCTCTCTCAGACTAACCCTCTCACTTGGGAGGTACCGAGGGTGACACACTGGATGCCGTTTTGAGGATGGAAGTTGCTGCGACGGTGATACTTTATCTGCACCACGTGTGTTTTCTTTCCTCTCTAACCGATATCCGCGTGAGACCTGATGTTTTGTGCTTTAATCAGAGGAAGAACGATGAGCCTCCCCAGGTGACCCTGCGGCCCCTCAGGGTGCAGCTGCGCCGGGGCGTGGTGATCGGTGCCGCCTCCCTGAGTCTACAGGACCTGGACACGCCGGACGATGAGCTGGTTTTTGTGCTGACGAAGATTCCCGACCACGGTAGGACACAAGCTTCTTAATTGAGACGCCCGATGGGTTATTAGAATAAATACACAGATTTCAGTTGTTTCTTTGCCTTTCCTGAATATGGTCCATTCTTTGCATGAAAGTGTGATCAGATTCACAGCGAGCTGATATTCTTGGCAGTCGTGGTAGACACCGATTGTTTAAAAGGCCTCAATCCTAGCAAGTTGGTGTCTCTGAAATTTAATTGCAGCTGTTTTCTTGCTTCCTATGGAACCTCAAGCAAAACAGGTTTTGGAGTCTGCACATCCTTTCTCATTGTTTGACAATCCTCAGCCGTCTCACGCAGCCCTGTAGAGGTGTGCTATGTCCTCACGGGCTTGTTCCTTTTGCAAAGAAAGCACTTTTCCTGGTTTGAACCAGATGCAGAACCCCTGTTGGGATCGTCTACCTACTTCTGTCCTAAGTGCCGTCTCCCTGGTATCAGTTAAAGCCCTAGAACCCGAGTGGTGTATCTCGATCCATAGTAACGCCCGTTGGTCTTTTAAGATTAAATTGTTGCCGTGGGCCACGCGCGGTGGTTCCTGCCTGTAATCCCAGCACACTGCGGGGCTGAGGTGGTAGGATTGTTTGAGCTCAGGAGTTCAAGACCAGCCTGAGCAAGAGCAAGACCCCGTCTCTACTAAAAATAGAAAGAAATTATCTGGACAACTAAAAATATATATAGAAAAAATTAGCCGGGCATGGTGGCGCATGCCTGTAGTCCCAGCTACTCGGGAGGCTGAGGCAGGAGGATCGCTCAACCCCAGGAGTTTGAGGTTGCTGTGAGCGAGGCTGACGCCACGGCACCCTAGCCAGGGCAACAGAGTGAGACTCTGCCTCAAAAAAATAAAAATAAGTAATAAATAAATAAATAAAATGCTGAGCTGTTGGCACCAAGAGCCTCTGTCCTACTTGACATTCTCCCTGGGCTCATCCTAGTTGGCCAAGTCAGGCGGTGTTTTGGCGCCATATGCATTCCACCGTTGTTTCTTTGTTTTTCGTTACTTCCCTCCTCAGGTGATCTCATCCGCAGGCAAAGTGCCTCTGAGCCGCTGGAGAACGGGACTGTCTTAGCCCAGGGCTCCTCCTTCACCTACCAGGACGTCCTGGCAGGGCTGGTCGGGTACAGGCCGGGTGACCCTGGCGCGGGAGAGGACGAGTTCCGGTTCTCGCTCACCGACGGCCTCCACGTGGACGCGGGGAGGATGGAGATCCACGTAGACCTGCCGGCCGGCGGCTCGCCCTCCGTGGCCGTGAACCGAGGCCTGCGGCTCCCAGCAGGTACCGCGGGAGGGGAAGGGTGGCCGTGGTTCCCCCGGCCTCGTTTCTCGTTGGTCCCGTGCGCGGTGCCCCCGTGCTGGTTGTGTGGGTGGGGCTGGAGCTGGCTGTTCAGCACTGGGGGGACGGGGGCGTCAGAGAACTCTCGTTTTAGGGATACTGAGAACTGTCAGTGGCAAATGAGAACCTCTGAAATTCTCTGGACCAGATGCCTCTGTCTGCAAATCTGAGAGAAGGTTGAGAAGAGTTTATGGTACTTTCGGGGCTCTCAAAAGTCTTAATTTATTCAGCCACCCTTGGGCGCAAGGTTCCTGTAACGTTGTTCCCGTTCTACCTGCCCCTGGGAAACAAACAGCAAAAGAAATACAGCAGGATTTTCAAGATGCTTATTTAAAAAAAAAAAAGACATAGGCGGGCAGTTGAGAAGTCGTCATGTATTAAAAGAGATTATGCAAATCACCGGGAATGATGAGCCGTGTTCTGGGGTCTCACACACAGTGTTCTCTGTAAGCAGCGGGGACCTGTGACAGGTGTTAGTCTTGGGCTTGGTCGGTGGAGGGGAGTTCATGGCGGGTCTTTGCCTGCAGAGCGTCCACAGCTCATAGGGTTCTGTTTGTCTGTTCTTCATTTTTCATGTATTTGTTAGTGAAAAACATGTCATGTGACAGTATTTGAAACCTTGCGGATTCCCGAAGGCCCCAGGTGTCAGGTCTAGGACTCGCCCTTACCCTACTTACAAGCTAACGAGCCGGCCTGTCACCGTGTCGCGGGTGGTGGTGGCCGACGCAAGGTTCCCCCGTCCCAGACAGAGCACTTGGTTACTCAGCACAGCAGGCAGTTCGCATGTGTTCCCTCTGCCCTCCCAGCCCCGTGGGGGTGATACAGAGGGCCCAGGTGGACCCCATCCCCGGCAGTGGGGGCCATTTCAGAGAGAATAATAAGCTCGGGGAACTCTCCGTATTACAGCGAGCAGTGAGCAAGTCTGGTCTCTGTCCCCGAGGAAGGATCCCCTTATCCCTCAAGTGCTCGCTGAGAGACACTCTGGGGAAAGAGCAGCCAGGGCCTTGGGCTCTGGGCATCACCCAGCGAGGCCGTGCAGGGAGGCCCGGGCCGCGGTGCGTTGTCACGCTAAACACCAGGGCGTGTTACACGTGAATGACCAGGACCTGCTTTGCCAGCATCCACTGTTGTTAACATGAGGAAACGGCTGGGCTGGAGAGCAGGGCCAGGCTCTGAGGGGGGGAGTTTGCCGGCTGCCAGCGCCCGGTCCCCGTCCCCAGCACCTGTGTGGCATCCAGGGCCTGGGGGCTCCGACCCCCCTGCCCTTCCCGCTCGGCACGTCCTGTCTTGAGGCTCTTTCTGACTATTCAGACTGAGATGGCAACAAGACACGTCTGTGGGTTTATATAAAGCTGTTTTTTTCTGATTTGCTGATCCACGAGACAGTAAATAAATGAAATCCAACCGGATTTCCTCGTAGATCTAGCAGTTATTTGCACCACAGAACTAGGAGTTATTGCCTAGATCTAGGTACTGACTGACAGGCCGCTGGGCAGAATGAACACAGGGAGAAGGTGAAAATGGGTCAGGAGAGAAAAAAGGCTCAGATCTAAACTTGAGGGATGAGTAGCAAATGGGAAAGTTGGGACCGTTTCATTTAGGGAAATTAAAATTTATTCACCTGGAAACCGAGAGGCGAGCGCCTGGAACGTAGACCCGAGGGACGTGGGCCAATCCAGCCTCGTCTCGTGACGGCATTTGGTGTCCTGTTTGGGAGAGACGACGGGGATGACCCGCTTCCTTCCGTTCTCTTCCAAGGCTCCTCGGCTCCCATCACGGAGCAGCACCTGCGGGTGACAGGCGCTGGCTCCGGCGACCGTGAGGTTGTGTACGTCGTGAAGGAGGATCCCGGGGCAGGGCGCCTGCAGGTGGCTAAGCGTGACGGCCCACGGCAGATCTCTGTGCGAGGCCCCGTGCGAAGTTTCACCCAGACGGACATTCGCCAAGGTCAGCCGGGCTCCTCTGCCCCCCAGGCCCCCACGGCCTTGGCCCCCAGGAGCGAAACGGGGGCTAAATGCCCGGGAGCTCATGGCAGGGAACAGCGCGCTCTTGCTTTGCATAAGAGCTGAGTTGTAGCTTCATTTATTCTCTTTCTTGTCTCCTTATTTTTTTTTTTTGTTCTGTTTTAAACTGTCTTTCTCGGCTAAAATGTGTTTATGTTTTGACTTAGCATTGATGAAATTGGGGGCAATTGTGGTGGAAAAAGTCATTTTGACTTGCTGTGATGCTAAAAAGTGCGAGAGAGAGAGAAAGGCAAGAGCAGTGAGTTGGGATGGGTTAAGGTGAAAATTACGCCTTCCCTAGGTGAGCAATTTATGTTTCCTTCCTTCCAGCTCCCCAAAGAGCGCAAGCTAATGAACCGAGCAAAATGGAAGGGCGTAAATCCAAGCTGCCGGGGGATCGCACGGCTCGTCCCCCCTGCGGGAAACGCCGGCGTAAATGTTAAATGCTGCACGGTTGCCGTGCAGCTTTCAGGGGCAGAAAAGGGAAAAAAAGTTACCCGTGGGGGGAAGACGTGATTCACAGCCATGCGTGATGTGCAGTCCCAGTTAGAGGTGGAAACAATCCCCTGAGGACAGGAACGGGGGTCCTGCCCGGGGACTGACACCTAAAGTGACAGCAGCCCACTGCTCACGGGACCTGACTGTGCCTCAGTGAGGGGCGAGGGGGCGGTGGGAGGACAGTGACTCCTTAATTCTTCCGTGCTCCGTGTTCGCTGTAAACAATGAGATCAGGCACCTCTTCCCGAAAGGCTGGTTATATTCACATGACCAGATTGACAGGCATTTGTAAATGATGCTGTGGGTCAACAACAAAATGTGATCATCGTGCGTCTCCCTGCGGGTTTATCCGCCTGTTGTTTACTGGTCTGCGGGTCACAGCCCACATCGTCCCGCGTGTTGGGTGGGAGGAGCGGAAAGTTCCGGCAGAACGTGGGCTGCAGCCCTGTGTCCTCGGGCCCCAGGACCTGGAGACATGTTAGTCACAGGGTGGGGTCGGTTCCCACTTTCCACACGGGCGGTTTTGCTGACCTGGTTCTCATGAGACCCCCGGGAGCTGAGCTGGTCTTTCCAAAAGGCTCAGCCCTCAGCATGAGATGTCACTTGGGGCGAATTTATGATGAGAAGGTCTTTGGTCGTGCAGACGCAGGTGGTGGGAGAGGAAAGGGAGGGAGTGAAAACTTTAGATTAAACGTCAGAAGCCGTGTCCAAGTGAGGAAGGTGTTCATGGATCCGTTGGTGTGAACGCCAGTTGAATTCCTTCTTCTCACTTCAGAAATAAAGGCAGAAAGCACGGGTAGCAAATCTTGATTTATTTTTATTTTGTTTTTCCTTTTCACAGGGCAGGTAGAATACAGTCACAGAACAGGAGAGCCTGGCGGGAGCTTCGCTTTCAGATTTGACGTGGTGGACGGAGAAGGCAACAGGCTGGCTGACCAGTCGTTTGCCATCAGCGTCGTGGGTGAGGGGGCCCTGGGGTCTCTGATGTGAAAACGCTTCAGCCCCTCTGTGGTTACGCGGTTCGCACTGTGCTCTCCTGGAGTCTTGAGCCCCTTCCTTCACCTGCCTGGTGCAGACATTGAAAATCACAGCTCGGTGTTGCAGGAAGCTCCGGCCGCTTGCTGAGCTCTGCGACACACGGGCCTACGGACTGCTCTGATCTTACCCCCCAGGCACCAGGCCCTAGAATTAAGGGAGGCGGAAAAGATCCCGTTTCAAATGCCTGTTTCTGATATTTTCAGAAGACAAATCCCCACCAGTCATCGTCACCAACAAAGGGCTGGTCTTGGACGAAAACTCGGTGGGGAAAATCACCACCTTGCAGCTGTCTGCCGCTGACCAGGACGGCGACCCTGCAGAGCTGACCTACAGCGTCACCCGCCAGCCCCAGCTGGGCCACCTGGAACTCACAGCGTCCCCAGGTAAATCTCGTCCCTGCTTCCTGTCACCAGACCGTGGGCCCCAGGGGGTGCCGGGGGCAGCCGCATCACGTGTACACGACACCCAGAACCTGCCTTAGTTCACATTTATTTTCTGCCATTATTACACTTAGCACACAGTAGGCGCTTAAACATAGCTTGCTGAAAGTGAATATGAAGTGACCGTTGTACGTGCGCAATCTTGTCTCCGTCAGTAGGTTATAATTCCTGTTAGGCAGACACTGAGCCCAGTTGTCCTTCTGTTCTGTTCTGCCTTGAGCACGTGTCACCGTGCCGTGCGCTGTCATTAAAAGTTCCATTCACCGAATAGTGCGTGAGCGCACGGAGTAGGATTCTAACTTAGCTGCTGCT
Source organism: Lemur catta (assembly GCF_020740605.2). Taxonomy (NCBI): domain Eukaryota; kingdom Metazoa; phylum Chordata; class Mammalia; order Primates; family Lemuridae; genus Lemur; species Lemur catta. Next base: position 210,353 of record NC_059151.1, read on the forward strand.
CAGGAAACAAAGATGAATGAGATTCAGTCTTCACCCTCCAGATTTCTCTATTAGGTGAGATGAGGAACCATGCACGTAGCCGTAACTCAGGGAGACACATGGCAGGTGTTTAAGAGAGAAATAAACATGGTGTCACGGAGTTAGAAAGCGGGAGAGTCTGCCCTGAGTGGGAAGGTGCAGAGGCGGCGTTTGAGGGTGGCCCTTTGCTGGAGGACTAAGGGAAGGAAGAAAGGAATTTGGGATGAGGGAGGGGCCCAATTCAACCCGCAACAAGAGGCTTTGGGAAAAACCTGAGGCAGGAAAGCTGAGAGTCCTGCACGGAATGTTCTAGAAGTAGCACACAGGCCACACGCACGGAACGGCCCCGCTGTGTGGAGAGCAGCGGGCGGAGGCGTCGTCTGACATCCCGCTGAGGAGGCAGCTTCCCCAGAGCTGCCTGATTCCCTCAGCGTCTCCCTGACCGAGCCGGAACTTTCTCACCCCGTGCTGCCCCCGGGGAACAGGAAAAGCTGACGGGGTTAACGGGGGTCCCGGTGACTGCCGGATACGCAGCGCAGCCGGCAGCCTGGTGACTGAAAACACCTTCGGTGGGATTAAAGCCTTCAAGGTATTTCAAGCAGCAACTGCCCGCTGTGACAGCCGGCAGGGACAGTATGTCACTAGAAACACCATCTTGCCGGCGGGTGAGTAGGTGAAGTCTTCCAATACCCGATTAACAGAGGCTGAAATGAGGAAATCATGAAGTGTATGGGATTGAAGACACAGTCACGCGTCGTTTGACAGTGGGGACACGTTCTGAGAAGTGCGCTGTCAGGCGGTATAGTCGTGTGACCACCACACAGAGCAGTGACAGACGCCCGCCACACACCTGGGCCAGGTGGGGTCGTCTGCACGGCTCCCGGGCCACAGAGCTGGGCAGCACGTCCGTCGCTGTCCCCAACGTCACAGGCAGTGGTAGCACAGTGGTCAGGATTTGTCTGCACAGACGCATCTAGACACAGAAAAGGTGCAATGAAAACACGGTGTCATAATCCTAAGGGACCCTCCCCCACACACAGTCCCTCCTGGACTGAGACTGAAGCATCGTCACGCAGCGCACGGCTGTGTGTGCTCAGTAGAACCTCCCGGATGTAGGGCATCCTGGGCGAGCGAAATGCACTCACCAAGCATGGTTTGAGCACCTGCTGTGTGCCGGGCACACTCCAGGCCACATCAGTGAAGAAACAAGGAGAACCTTTGTCCTCTGGAAGCCGAGGTTCTAGAAGCAGCTTGCTACCCTCTGGCACGTAATTATGGCTGTTGTTTAAATGATAATGTTAAACCCCATCAAAGTCAATGTTTCAGACACGAAAGAGGTTATAGCCAACAAAGTATTTTAGAAGAAACAATTAAAAAATATTACAATGGTGACTTTTTAGTGATAGGTCCACCTTGGGTTCCAATGCCAGCACTGCCGCCATGTTAGCTGTGTGACTTTGCCCTTTTAATTTACATAAATGGTTCGATTACAGGGTCATAATCTACAAACACAGAGGTGATATGCCAACCTCGACCCCCTAGAGTTGCTAAAAGACAAAATGCAACGTGAGCGAGCCTGGCAGCGTCCTGCCTGTGGTAGGGGCTCCGTGTTTGTGGGTTGAATTGGGAGAGTCACGCTAGGATCCAGCCTGGAGCTCCTACCCCCTGCGGGTGAGGGTGCAAGACGGTGCTGCCACTCTGGGGAAACAGTTTGGCGGTTTCTAAAAAACTAAGCGTGTGTCTAACATGCATCCCAGCCCTTCCACTGCTAGAGATTTGCCCAAAAGGAGTGAAAACGTAGGTCCATACAGAGACCACAGATCTTGGCAGCTGCATCTGCAGTAGCCCCAAACTGGAAGTCGCCCAAGTGCCTGTTCACAGGTGAGCAGATAAACTGTGATGTGTCCACACCGCGGAACACCACCTACAACACGGATGCATCGTGAAATAATTGTGCTAAGTGACAGAAACCGGACATACGATAGTATATACTGTGTGATTCTGTTTATTAAAAAGTAGAGAAAACGCCACATCACCTGCAGTGCCAGAACGCAGTCCAGCAGGTGCTTTGGGACGGGTCGGGAATGGAGGCTAGAAGGACGGAAGGATCAGGAACATCGGTTGGAAACTTCCAGGGTGGTGGGTAGGGTCACTGTTGTGAATGAGGTGACGGTTTCCTGGTGACAAAGCTTATGAGACTGCACACGTTAATTATGTGCAGTGTATTATATGTCAGTTTTACCTCCATAATCGATGTGTAAGAAATTCAGTCCCAGAGCCTCCTTCCCAAGAGGAAGACTAAATCCGTCACCTTTTTTAATCAGTCTTGGACCCCCCACAAAGGCCACAGTGAACGAGGTGACCTGTTGACTGAGAATCCGGACAGTGTTTCCCTGTGAGCTGTGAGGACGGATTCACAGCAGGGAGAGATTTAAATTTCTCAGTGCAGCCCGTCTGAAGTTAATAAATTTTTAAAGAATGGTGTGGGTTTCTTCCCAGAGCCGCAAGACGAAGCTATAAGACAGGCGGCCACATTTTTTGCCTGTCAAAACCTGATGTAGCAAGCACAGAAATATAAAACGCCTCATCAAAAAATTAATGCCCCCGTGTTCGGGAGGCTGTTGTATCCGGGTGACAAATTTCAGATGATAGAGATGCAAATGTGAACCATGTGGGTTGATTTTTCTGTTTTTAAAGATAAAGCGGTGATATTGATGTCACACTCAGCTAGATAAGAGTCAAAATAGAATCTCGCTTTTCTTTTTTAATAGAAAATCTAAACTGGTTTTGCCAGGATTAACAATGACAAACAGTAAATCCCAGGAAAGAGAAAATGAATGTCGGGGCCGAACTAAAGGACTGGATTAAATGGATGAATTCCCCAATACCCGGGATCAGAAAGGAAGAATTTGTGCTAAGGACTAAAAGACATGATTTCGTCTCCGTCTTGCCGGCACCGGGGCATGAGCCCCCGTAGTTCTAAGACAGGATTCTGGGCTGTTTTGCTGAATGTTGGGTGTTTAAAAACAGAGACACTGTGCATTTGAGATCTTATCATTAACTTAAGATTGCTTTAGGATTTTTTTTTTTAGTTTAAAAAGACACTGGAAAAAATCAACGTGATTTTTTTCTACATCATGTCCCTAATGGATACTGTTTCTAGGTCGTTTCTGATTTGAGAGGCGACGATCGCTCAGCCCCAAAGCCGGGCACTGGGTGCTGTTACTGCCCAGCTGGCCCGTGGGGAGCTAGAGTTGCGTGTGGAGCTGAGAGGGGACAGGGACCAGCGAGAACCTGCAGGGGAATCACGGAGGCCGGCCTGGCTCACGTCACGGAAACACACGTCATTTGTTTCTCTGTCGCAGAAACCAGGCCATGTGTGACGAAGCCCCGTAACCCCAGCGTTCAAAGCTGAATCTCACACAATATTAAAAGTTGGGCAGGTGTTCAGAGAGGACTACGAGGCCGGGGGGGACGTGACACCTGAGGGAGAGAAAGGAGTGGGAACGAGGCAGTGACAGCCCCTTGCACGGGTCTCACCTGCACACACGAGCCCCGGGAGAACAGAGCAGCGTGTATCGAACACGGGCTGTTGGCCTGGCACAGTGGGACCCCCAGTAGTTACCATGTTACCACGTGGACAAGTTCCCATGTGCTCCCACGGAACACACGCCGTGGCAGGAAACACCCACACGTAGCTCTGACTCGGGTCCTCGAGTGCAGGACAGAGATGCTGTGAGAAACACACGCAGGGCTCCGTCGGGTGAGAGCGTGGCGTCTCTGTCCCCTCTCGCCAGGCGTCCGGATCAGCTCCTTCACCCAAGCCGACCTGGCCGCAGGGACCGTCCAGTACGTCCACTCCAGTGAGGCCGAGAAGCACGCGGACGCCTTCAGCTTCGCCCTGTCGGACGGGGCCCACGAGGTAGCAGAGGGCGTGGGGTCCGCCCCTGGGTGGCTGCTGATTCCTCGCTGTCTCGGAGCGGAGCGGGCAGAGCCGCGGGGACGTGAGGGCCGCGTGTCCCTCTGCGCTGAGCTGCGGGTGGGCACAGCCTCGCGGCCACGGGGCCCTGCCAGCCGGGGGTCCCAGGAACGGTGAGGAGGGAAGTGTCATAGACGGCACCTCCCCCCGCGTGCTGGGTCTGCTGGGGACAGGCCTGGTCTGTTCTGTCCTAGGTGACCCAGACGTTCCTCATCACCCTCCGGCCCGTGGACGATTCGCTGCCCGTGGTCCGGAGCTCGGGCATGCGGGTGCAGGCGGGCGGGAGGAAGACCCTTACGGACTCTGAGCTCCAGGCGGTGGACGCAGACACGGAGGTGGGGGCCCGGGGGGGCCCGCGGCAGCTACTGTGACCCCACGTCCCGAGGGGGGGTGGGCACGAGCTTCCTCGAAGGCTTAAACCACGGAAGGCACCACGGCCTTCTAGAAAAGAGAAACCAATGCAGCAGAGAGCAAATTGCCTCTAAACCCTTCCTGAAGCCCTGAATGCATTCGGCCTTTCCTTTCCCCTGGTCCTACGTAACGATCATTTTCACACGCTGATTTTTTATTGTGATTCACGGACAATCGGGCAGATCACGTTCCCCCCAGTGTCCTTATTGTTCCCTGTCAGGGTGGACAGGCTTCTCTGCCCTCGGGGACCTTGTCCTCACTCAGCCTTTCGTCCACATTTCTCCAATGGCAACTGATTATTGCAATTTGAGCCTCGTCAGAGACGAGGGTTTCTGCAGGGAAGCAGGCATGTGGAGACCACGCTCCCGTCCTCACGCTCCCACGTTAAGGCCACGCACATTCTGACGTGACTTAGCTCGCATGAAAGCGCACACCACGCTTACTGATTAGTTCTCTGTGCCGGCTCTGGGTCACTCACGCATTCCTTCCTTCATCAAATACTAACAACCTCTGGGTTCCCGGCTCCGCGCTGTCTGCTAAAGACAGAGCTGCGAGCAAAGCACATAAGTTCCAGGTTTAGAGAGTTTACAGCCTTCGGTTGGGGGAAAGGGCAGTAAAGAAAGAATAGAACTAGGCCGGGCACGGTGGCTCACACCTGTCATCCTAGCACTCTGGGAGGCCGAGGCGGGAGGATCGCTTTAGAGTCAGGAGTTCAAGACCAGCCTGAGCAAGAGCGAGACCCCATCTCTACTAAAAATAGAAATTAGCTGGACAACTAAAAAATATATACGTAGAAAAAATTAGCCGGGCATGGTGGTGCACACCTGTAGTCCCAGCTACTCGGGAGGCTGAGGCAGGAGGATCGCTTGAGCCCAGGAGTTTGAGGTTGCTGTGAGCTAGGCTGATGCCGCGGCACTCTAGCCCAGGCAACAGAGTGAGACTCTGTCTCAAAAAATAAATAAATAAAAAATAAAAATGAGAAATTAGCTTTTGTTCTGATGTGTGTAGGATACCGTATATAAGAGTTTTAGAAAAGTGAGAGAAAATGGATGGAAAGGAAATAGTTTTAAATGTCTATTTCGTATCAGCTTTGTAATGGCTAAAAATTCAGGCTTTCTGCTGAGCATAGTGGTGTGTGCCTGTCATCCCAGCTATCATACTTGGGAGGCTGAGGCAGGAGGATCGCTGGAGCCCAGGAGTTTAAGACCAGCCTGGGCAATATAGCAAGACCCCATCTCAAAAAAAAAAACCATCTCTAGGTTTTCCTTTATGACCTGAAAAAAACAAAATTAAAAGGTTTTTGTCTGTAACTAAAGGTACCAGAATATAATTCCAATTGTAGCAAACAATATAGGTTCTCTCTTTAGCTTTATTTTTTGGTATCTATAGAGAAAATGCCCTTGTTTTGTGAACGCCTGGTGTTCTGCCGCCCTTGCCCGGCTCTGGGCTGTCCCTGGCTCGTCTGGTCTCTGTGACGACGTCCCCTCCCCCTGCACAGGCCGCGTCCCTGACGTTCACCGTGGTGCAGCCCCCGAGGCACGGCGCCCTCGAGCGGACCACCGACGGGCAGCGCTTCCACCCGGCCCCCACCTTCAGCATGGACGACATCTCCCAGAACCGCGTCCGCTACAGCCACAGCGGCGGCAGCGCCCACGGCGACCGGTTCACCTTCACCGTCTCCGACGGGACCAACCCCCTCTTCACCGTCGAGGAAGGTGGGAGACAGGTGAGGGCGGAGGTGGGGGGGGCGGGGGCCAGCGCCTGCCATGGCGGGACGTGGATGTCGCCTCACGCACAGCCTTGGGTTCCTGTTTTGTCACTTTCTGGTAGGTTGGCCTGGGGCAGATCACTTTCCTGAGCCTCAGTTTTTCAGCTCTTAAATGGGCACAGTGATAATTAGCGGCTTCCAGCCGTAGCGTAAGGAGCAAAGGAGGTGGCCCACGTTCCTGCTCACACTGTTGGCAAACTGAGCGCTCGGTGAGAGGCGGTAGCTGCTGCTAATGCAACCTGAGGTTGCTCCTTTCTTCTTTTCCGTCCACCCTTTCCCCCTCGAATTTTCCTTGCATCTGATTTTGAAGCGATATCATGTGGCCCTAGAGTGTCTTTCTCTTTTTGAACTAAGTCACCTCGGTCCAACCGGAGTTTCTCGTTCTGACAAATGACCAAGAGCGTGGCTTTGTGCAAAGATGCCGGGTCAGTTCCGGCCCTGTCAACAGCAGCGAAAACAGGACGAGGGAGGAAAAATAGAAAATCTCTTCCCGTGAAAACCCCTTTCACGCCTGGCCTGACCCCGCATGGAGATTCTTGACGTTAGCTTGTTAACGTTGGTTTCTGTCCACCTTCTGTGAGGAGCTGAACAAGGGTCACACTCTGCTGTGTCCTCGCGGGGTCACACGGAACTACAGGCGTGTGGACGGCGGAATCCGGCGCGAGCACCGCTGGCTTCTCACTGCCCTTTCCAGAGTGTTCTCGCGTCACCAAGCTGGGTGGCGACGGGGCTGGGACGGCCCGGCTGCCCGGTCTTCAGCTCCCAGCATCCCCGGATTCCAGAGGTTCTGGCTGTGTGGGTCCCGTCCGTGCCGCGACTGACGTGTTTTCCTTTCCCGCCTCCCCTGTAGGTGGTGACGACGGCGCCTCAGCCGTTCCGCATAGACGTCCTCGCGGTGGATGACGGCACTCCCAGGCTTGTCACCAACCTGGGCCTGCAGTGGCTGGAGTACGTGGATGGCAAGGTAAGGCCCCTCCCGCCTGTCACGGCCACCCCGCCCCGCGTGGGCTGTCCTGCTCCCGCCCACGACGTAGGGTAGAACCGCGGTCAGCCCACGTGCCCGTCCTCCCCGGGAAGCCGCTTCTCCTGGGGTTGCCGAGCTGCGTGAGTCTGCTCAGGGTTATTCGTTAGCGAAGGTTGCGAGGCTGGCTCAGGTTCTGTGTGGCTTACAACGCCCGAACACAGAGGCAATTTGTGTAACCAAAGTGTCTGTACCCCCATAGCACCCTGAAATTTTTTTAAAAATTAATAAAAATAAAACAGCAATAAAAAGTAATACTGATTACTCAGATAAAACATATTAAGAAACTTTTTAAATTTTTTTAAAAAATAAAATGCCCCGACAAAAGCACTCCAAAAACACAGCAGGTCAAACAGGATGGAAGTTTATTGATTTTTCTTACGTACAGAGTGGCGGTCAGTGCAGGACTGTCTACGTGACCACTTAGAGAGGCAGGTTCCTCCGCCTGCGTTCCTGCTGTCCCCAGGTCCTTGCGGTGACTGAGTGAAGGGCCGTGTGCTGGGCAGAGTCGGGGACGGCGTGTTCGTCCGACTCCTTTGAGGCAGGCAGTGGACGTCGCCCTCGGACTGGATCATTCCCTCAAAGCTCCGGCTTCCTTTCAGGCCCCAAACCCCTCTTTCCTCAACTCCGGATGGAGTTAATCTCCCGCTCTGATCACCCTTTTCATATCTCCCGCTGTAGCTCCTGCCACGCTGGCCTTGCTCGGGGACCTTCCTTTCCCAGTGAGGCGTGAGCACCGCGTAGTTTCCGTCCTCGCAGCCTCTCCGGGCCCGGCGGAGCCCAGTGACTCCTCGCTGAGCCGAGTGAAATCTGAGCCGGGGGCTGGTTCTGCGTCATTCCCAGCTCAGGAATTAAACGTGACGGGTTTCTATTCCAGGCAACCAACGTGATCACCAGGAAGGAACTGCTGACCACGGACCCAGACACGGGGGACCCGCAGCTCGTCTACGAGATCACGGCAGGCCCCGAGCACGGCCGCGTGGAGAACAGGCTGCAGCCCGGCCGAGCCGCGGCCACCTTCACCCAGGGTGGGGACCGGGGACCGAGCCGCGGGAGAAACCTCTTCCGACGCCGCCTCCCCATCTCCCCATCCTCCTCAGGGCCTCGTCCAGCTCCTTCTGCCCAAGTCACCTGTCTGCAGAGAGATCTTTCAGTGAATTGTACTTCTGCTGATTTCTTTCCTTTTACTCTTAACTATGACAAAGAAAACGTCCTCCGTACTGAGCTCCCTCAGCTCCCAGGTTGCTTTGCGTTTTGGCCAGGCTTTCTGGAAAAGAATACATGCTACAGCTTCGTGTTCTTTAAAAACGATAGCAACAGCAACCAGAGTTTTCGAGAGATCTGTGATCCTGTGTGGCTCATTTATTTTTTTGTTTGTTCTCCAAGAATTATAGATTTTTCAAAAGACTTCCGCCAAGAAATTAAAATCAACACATGTAGGTTGCTCAACAGAAATACCTTCCTGTTTCGAATCACGTCAAGCGGCCATTTTGTGTTTTAACTTCTTATAAGCTTGTCAGATTCTTCTAGAACAGTTTTGAGGATGGACCTGATTGGGAGCAGTCGTTGCAAAACTGCATTGTGAAATTTCTGCTCCGTGTTTCCCTTTTTCTCGCCGTCCTCAACTGCGTGTAGCTGCGCTGTGTGTAGGGGCCGTTTGAATCCAACCCCAGCTGTTCTTTTTTTGTTTTTTTTTTGAGACAGAGTCTTACTCTGTCACCTGGGCTAGAGTGCCATGGCATCAGCCTCGCTCACAGCAACCTCAGACTCCTGGACTCAAGCCATTCTCCTGCCTCAGCCTCCTGAGTAGCTGGGACTACAGGCATGCGCCACCATGCCCAGCTAATTTTTTGTATATATTTTTAGCTGTCCATATAATTTCTTTCTGTTTTTAGTAGGGACGGGGTCTCGTTCTTGCTCAGGCTAGTCTCGAGCTCCTGAGCTCAAGTGATCCTCCCGCCTCGGCCTCCCAGAGTGCTGGGATGACAGGCGTGAGCCCCGCACCCGGCCTTCCCAGCTGTTCTTATTAGCACAGACCTTCCAAAGAGCCTTCTTTGGAAAGGATTGGCCTGAGTGTTATGCTGTCCACACAGGGGACAGGGTCAGAGTTCACTCTGTCACCTCGCAGATTTGCCCTTGTACATTCCACAGACGTTCATGGACATGCTTTTTGTCACAACCCCGGGACTCTCAGTTTGTAGCAGCGTAAGGCCACTTTCTGTTCGTAAAGACGGGTCTTCAGTTAGCACAGAGCTGCGGGGTTTTATTTTGAAGTCTGGCAGGAACTTTATTTCTGAGACTGCGGTGCTTTCGGTTCTTGGGAACACGGGTGTTGTCTGTAACCTGTCAGAAGCACAGACTGGGCTGGCGTGGGGGTCTGTGAGGCGTCTTCCGTCCACGGTGAATTCACAGTGAGTCTCTCCCCCCAGAGGACGTGAACCTGGGCCTGATTCGCTACGTGCTGCACGAGGAGAAGAGCCGGGAGCTGACGGACAGTTTCCGGTTCCTGGTGAAGGACAGCAAACCCAACGTGGTCGGCGGCAACATCTTCCACGTCCAGTGGTCCCTCATCAGCTTCAAGCACGCCAGGTACGGGCGAGGTGGTTCTTCCCATCCTGAGAAATGGGTCTGGCAGGCGGGGGGTCGGGAGGAAGCACGCTGGGCCCTCGCCACTGTGGTTTTGGTGAGGATGAGGATGGTGGCAGTGATGACAAAAATAACAGTCATACCAGTTATTGCTGGAACTCTGTACCCGGCACCACACGGGGTACCTGCCGAGCATCATCCTGTTCAATGCTTGCGATCGTGAGATGAATTCTATTCCCGTCCCCACGGCAGCAGAGCACAAGGCAGAAAGAGGTTAAGTAACGTGCCGCAACCTGGCAGCTAATGAGCAGGGAGACCAGGGCGTAACCACGTGCTTTGCTGCCTCTCATACGAGTATTTTTGGTTCTATCTTCAAGTTTTGGGAGATAATCCAGCAGAACTGATAGGAAAAATAAAAAGTAGGCATCCAAGTTGCAAAAATAGTCGCTGGCCCACACTGTCGATGTCTTTCCTTCCGTCTGTTTCCTCCCTGCTCTCGGGCCCGCGTCCTCCCCCGGCCCCTCGGGTTTCTCGGGCCTGTTCGTCCTGAGGGAGCAAACGCACGTCTGAGCACAGGCAGCTCCTGCCGACCTTCCTCGTCTGCCGGGGCAGAGAGGCCGACAGACACCGATTGGTGAAAACGGTGCTGAGCTTACAGGCTACGCTAGAACGAGGATTGTGATTTTTCTGGGGGAAATGCTCTGTACGTCTACGTTGCAGAGACTCATTATTCTAAGAAATCGACTTCATGATAATTCAGATAAAAATTGGAACTTGGGGGGAGAAAATGAAAACATACAGACTTGACTTCATGGGCCCCAGCTACTCCACACTTCCACACGCTGCAGGATTAGAGGAAAATGGCAACCCACTGTCACCTATGCTATGTTTTGCTGTAATTTACCTCTCGATTGTATGTTTTTCAAAATTAAATGATGTCAATCCAATTGATCGGTTTTTCGGGACAACCCTCTCCTGTTTAACGGACGGATGGGTACGGAGGGTCCCAACGCTGGCAGTGAGGACCGACCCCCCCCCCCCCGGGGCACGTGGCCCGCAGTCCTCACAGCCAGGGGACACAGGCCGGGACCAGAGGCCGTCCTCAGTGACGAAACAAAGTGCAGCTCGTGCCCACTCGCTGTGGCTTCTCCTAACCTAGATACTCACTGTGAATTAATAGCATATGAATAACTGGCTTGCTTTTTTTTTCTTGAGACAGAGTCTCGCTCTGTTGCCCAGCTAGAGTGCCGTGGCGTCAGCCCAGCTCACAGCAACCTCAAACTCCTGGGCTCAAGCGATCCTCCTGCCTCAGCCTCCCGAGTAGCTGGGACTACAGGCATGCGCCACCATGCCCAGCTAATTTTTTCTATATATTTTTAGTTGTCCAGCTAATTTCTTTCTATTTTTAGTAGAGACGGGGTCTCGCTCTTGCTCAGGCTGGTCTTGAACTCCTGGGCTCCAGGGACCCTCCCGCTTCGGCCTCCCGAGTAGAGTTGGCTTCCTACTTTGCAGAAGTGGTAGAAAGTCTGAGCTGCAGCTGAGTTAGTCCCGTCACCCCCTTGTTGCCATATACCTGCCTTTGCCCAAACACGTCTGTTACCCGGGGGGCCCCCATTCTCCTGCCTCCGTAGCTGCCCCGGCTCCTCCACACCCTTCCTGGAGGTCTGGGCCCAGAAGTCCCCGAGCTGCGTCACTGGTCGCCCTGTGAGCGGCGTCTTCCCTGCGAACCCACTGGCCCGTTCTGACACCCCCACCGCCCCGCACAGGGATGGCCCGTCCATCCTTGTTCTGAAACCCGGGGTTCCGGGCTCCCCGCGCTGCCCATTTCCCGGGAGACGCCGAGCTCGCTCCACGCAGGGCAGAGGCACCTGCGCTCACGGCTCCCTTGTCCCGGTGGTCAACTGTTCCAGGTGAACACGTCCCCCACCACAACCTGGCTTCTTAACGGAGCAGACTTCCTCTCTGAGCTGCCTGATGCCGGTCACCCAGCGGAAGAGACAGGCGTCACTCACGTGGTTTCTTCGCAGCCCGGGGGTGGATTTTCAGTTAGGGCCTTCTGTCTGCTTCCAGCTACAACGTCAGCGAGACGGCGGGGTCGGTCAGCGTCACCGTGCAGAGGACCGGGAACCTGCACCAGTACGCCATCGTCCTGTGCCGCACCCAGCCGGGCACCGCCAGCCCCGGCTCCGGGGTCGGCCCCCAGCCCGGGCGGCAGGACTACGTGGAGTACGCCGGGCAGGTAGGAGGACGGGGCACCTGATTGCTGAGGTTCCTGGGCCCGGGCCGGCTCCGGCGGAGGCTGTGACGTGGCTGCAGGTGGCACCTCCCGCATCGGTTTACCCAGCCGTGAGCATCCTGCCACCAGGAATTTCCCTGTGTCCTTCCCATCCTGCTTTGTCCCTCACGGTCTCTCTCTAACCCCCATTGCACCTCTAACTGCCAGAGCTTGAGCCGTTGTCTGGCTAATTGGTCTTTGCATTTTGCTTCCTGACCGAAAGGAGTCCCCAAGCACCATGTTCTACACGTGGGCCGTGTGTGGCTGTAGAAACACGGTGACAGCCCGCAGGTGGACAGGGAGAGCAGAGGGCAGTCTCAGGTCCACAGAGAGATTTTCAAGCCATCCGCACACCTGTGGCAGGTAGCGTCAGGGTGGTAACGAGAGGGAAAAGGAGAGACCTGAAAGCAGAAGAGAAGGGAGGACTTGAACAGTCAACTTCCTTAGGGCAGGGCCGGGGTTTGTCGTCCTTTCCGTAGGGCGGGAGGCCTGGCGCTTAGTAGGTATTTGGTCAACACTTTTCCAAAGCGACTTTGTTACTCTTACGGCAACACAAGTCTCTGTAGAGAGAAGCAGGCTCTGTCCCCTGATGGAGGCATTTCGGCTGGACTGAGCCCTGTACATCAGACATGAATGAGGAATTAGAAAGGAACAGATATGCCGAAGAGTCTTGTAGAAAATGATAGCACAGAGCATGTCCCTGTGTTTTTCAGGGAAAGACAAAAGGCTGCCAGTGTGTTCGAGATCTTAAGTAGAGATTTGTTAAGGGTTTCTTTTCGTTGAGGGCGTTTTGAAATATGGAGCTTAGTACGTAAAACTTAATGTGATTCATTGATTAGAGATGTACTAATAATTTTGTATTTGATTAAAGTGGCGTATTTTTTAGATTTGCATGTCCCTAGAAATTTATGACAATTTTTGCATGTTTCAGCTGTCTCAGTTTACACAAATACAGTCCAGGGCTGTTTCCTGTCCTTTCAGTTTTGGGCAAGTCCACAGCCTTGGTTTCACTTGAAGGTTTTATCTTATCTTTCTTTCTTTCTTTTTTTTTTTTTTTTGGACAAAATAAAACCAGAATACATTCTTATCTATAGGTTCGCAATTGTGTGCGTATAAAATAATTTCTCTGTTTTGTTCCAAGCTAAATTCACTCACATAATAGTTCTAGCCCATTTTGATGGCAAAGGATTAAGTTAAATGCAAAGTTTAAAATTAGTCTGGCTTGTTTATGATATAACTTTCTATGAATTTCAACTCCATTACTCAGTACACTGGGAGTCTGAGTCAGTTTTAACTGTACGAGTATATCATGCTGGCAGTGATAGCATCCTGCGTTTGCTCGGTGCTTTAGAACATACTCAGAGCTCCCGTTACACGGGACCTTCAGTCCCCCCATACGCACGTAAAGTGGGAGTACGATTATCCCTGTTTGCAAAGTTTTGTGACCTAATCCCACGTGGGAGCCACAGAACCAGACTTGAGGCCAAAACTTCACACTCAAGGTCAGAGATCTCTCCGGTTAAACGTGCCACAAAGAGAAAGGGACCTGAGTAGCCAAATGGTGACTGTCCTGTCCCGAGTGAGTGAATAAAACAGGATACACGAAGCTGTTGTGTGCTTTCTGCAGTCACCGAAGGGTGGGAGGTGTGCCTGCTGTCCGTGTCCCTGTGAAACAATCAGCCCCGCCGTGCAGGTGACGAGCGGGAAGAGGTGGCTGGATGTTCCCGGTGACAGAGCCGGGAGCTGGGGCTGGAGGACCGGCTAATTCCCGGCTCTGCCCTCCGGACTTGGTGCTCCTTTTCCTTCTCCAGGCAGACAAGCAGGGGAGGCTGAGGCTCAGCCTGGCGCCTGCTGTTTGCTCTGCGACAGGTGCAGTTTGACGAGCGAGAGGACACCAAGTCCTGCACCATCGTCATCAACGACGACGACGTGTTTGAGAACGAGGAGAGCTTCGCGGTGGAGCTCAGCCTGCCGGCGTTCGCGCTGCTCGGGGAGCCCCCCCGGGCCAGGGTCGTCATCAACGACGCTGAGGATGAGCCCACCTTGGAGTTCGGCAGCAAGACCTACCGGGTCAGCGAGAGCGCCGGCGTCCTGTACGCGACCGTTGAAAGGAAAGGTCTGTTGGCGTCGGGTGACGGGGGCTACAGTAATGGCTGAGCTGCTTCGAGTTCCTTCCGTGTGCCCAGGGCTCATGTCTGCATTCACTCCTGTATGTGAGCACTTACATGTAGGAACTCACTCATCCCACACACAGCCCTAACGGGGATCCACCCGGAGCGAGGGCTGTCGGAAGTTCCAGCCCTTAGAGCTCCCGTTTATTACTAAGTTGGATTAGAAGACTGGTTACATTTAGCCTTGCAAATGATTTACGGGTCGGTGTTCCTAATCAGTCACCCGACCCATAGAACATTTAGTAACCTTGGTCAAGGACGAAGTTGTGGTTTGTGAGGACGGGATTTACGTCTTCGTTCTTGGAAAACAGAAATGTGCTCACAGGTTTCCCTGCAGGGGAGTCCCATAGGCTCAGATGAAAAATGAACTGTGGGTAAGAAATAAAGGGCAATTCCTGTTTTGTTTTGTTTTTACTTGACACAGAATAATTGCACATGTTTATAAAGGGGTAATTCTTGAGCAGTTGAAAATCAAAACAGAAATCAGATGGATTTGTAATTGTGCAAAATTGAGGCTTTGACACACATGGAAATTAACGCCCCTTCAACGCTACAACACGACTGTAAATGGCGATGTCAGATTTCTTTACGGAATTGCCAGCTGGGTATCAGTGCAGCCAACACGGCAGACGGCACAAAACCTTGGCGATGCTGCTTGGGAAACAAGCGAGTCCCGCTGATTGCTCTGGGCCACCAAGCCGGGCCCAGAATAGGCCGTCACGGGGGGCCGTGGCAGCTCTAATAGGGAAAGTCGTTTGTACAGAGAAGAGATTTTATTTTGCTTTGTCTTTCTCTTTCTAAGCTGGCTTCTCTCTGGAAATTCAAGTGCAGAAGTTTATCCAGAAAGGCACCGAGCTGTGCCCACGGCACTGCCTCAGGACACGGTTACTTTGCTACTTAAAGCACCAAATCCGTCTCTTATCTGTCCTCCCGCTGTGGCCGTGGGTGGTGGGCAACGAGTCTCATGAATTAACAGAGCACAAAATCCACCAAATGGGAAGCCCATTTTAGGTGGTTTGGTGAAGTGTCTGGGGCATATGAAATCCTCGAGTGGTTTCTACCACGGGCTTAAAGGAGACTGCAATTCAGGAAGGTTTCATGTCAGAGTTTGAACAGAAGTCGTGACTGAATGTGTCAGAGGGAACCAAGCTCATGAAGGTACCAGAGATGTTTAAATCTCAGAAGCGCTTGTTCCAATGCTTGGGGTTTCTTGCGTTTGTATTTCAGGGGACGCGAGCAGCACAGTGTCTGCCGTTTGCTACACGGTCCCGAAGTCGGCCATGGGGAGCAGCCTCTCTGCGCTGGAGTCGGGCTCTGACTTTAAATCCAGAGGGCTGTCTGCCGAGAGCCGCGTCGTCCTCGGGCCCGGCGTCACCAGCTCCACCTGCGACGTCGTGCTCATCGATGACAGCGAGTACGAGGAGGAAGAGGAGTTCGAGATTGCCCTGGCCCACGCGTCGGACAACGCCCGCATCGGGAGGGTGGCGACGGCCACGGTGCTCGTCAGTGGCCCCAACGACGCCTGCACCGTGTCCCTGGGCAGCGCGGCCTTCACTGTCAGCGAGGACGCAGGTAACGGGGGGCGGCTCCGGGTCCCCCCACCCGGCTCCCGGTCCCTTTCTCGGGCAGCGTCCTCTTTAGGTGTGAGAACGTCCCTGAGACGTGGCGAGTACCGTTACTCAGGGAAACCACTGTTGGTCTGGGGCGCGATGCTCATGTAACGCCAGGCATCGAGACCAACGAGGGCAGGCGGGAAAATACAGCGGGTTCTTGCTGTGGTCGCCAGCGGCCGAGTCCGTGGGCTGCCCCTGGGGCCCGGGGGGACCTGGCGCTGGGCATCTGGCTCGTGCAGGAGGGAACGTGCCCTGTTGGGGATGGAGGTGAGTCGGTTAACGACTGCGACCTGCTGAGACAAACCCCACAGGTGGAACGTTCTCCTCCTACGACGTGGGCCGATGGCTCCTCCCGTCGCAGCGCACAGGGTCGGGAAGTGTCCCCTGCACGGTGCCGGCGGCCATGCTGAGTGTCTGCGGATCTGAGCCTGGTCAAGGCCTTCGCCTCTTTAGAGGGATCTGGGGGATCCCGGGAACTGCTGTCCTTGAGCACTTGCTGAACGCCGGGCCCGGCGCCCCGTGTGTTCCGCAGTCTCACTCAATCTGCTGAGAGCACTGCATAGAGGGTTCAGCTTTGCCTGGGGCTGGGTGGAAGGAAAAGGAAACATTACACAGAAGAGCAAATGGAGGCCCAGAGAGGTGAAATAAGTCGGCGGCGGTGGAGCAGCTTGTACAGTGGCAGAGCTGGGTTAGAACCCAGACCTCTCTGCTAAACCGTGTTTCCTTCCCAGACACAAACACCCAGCCAGGACCCCTTGTCACCCACAGCGTATAGGGCATGAAACGTGGTGATCGGTCGGTTTTCGTGAGCCTTCTCTCTGACCTTGACTGTGAAAACAGCTCAGTGTCTTTGGGACTTCACAAGGCCTGATGTCACAGCAGACCAGGGACGAGCTTCGTCCCCGAGACAAACAACAAGCTCGTGTGGTTTAAGTGACGATGTGCTTCGATAAAACAGGGAAATCAGCCCAGCTAGGAGCTTCTAATTAGGGACATTCAGCTCCAGGCCCCACAGAGTCCCCCAGCGGTTCCTCCCTAATTGACTATTTTCTGGCTCATCCCTGAGGCCCTGGTCCCTGGGTTTCTCCTCCCTAAATCGGCGTGAGATGTTTTCCAGTGGACCCTTCCCCTGAAGTGCGTTGTTCTGCGAAGCCCCAAGAATGTTTCCCCAGAGCTCTCTCTGGCACCACCTCCAGGAAGCCCTCCTCCAGGTCTGCGTGGTCTTAGTGCCAGTGACAAGCAGGGCAGTGACACCCCTCAGCCTTCCCCAGAAGGGACACCCGTCCCTGACGTGGCTGTGGACGAGCTGAGAGGGACGAAGCTGTCACGGCCGCAGGGGGGCAGACACTGATTTCCCGCGCGAGGCTGACCGTGAGAATCTCTTGCTCCTGATTCAGGCACAGTGAAGATTCCGGTTCTCCGCCGCGGCCCCGACCTGTCCACATTCACGTCCGTCTGGTGTGGGACGCGGCCCTCGGACCCCGCGTCGGCCACTCCGGGCGTGGACTACGTGCCCAGCTCCAGGAAGCTGGAGTTTGGGCCTGGGGTCACCGAGCAGGTGCGTATTCAGCAGTCAGCACACCAGGGTCACGGGGTCACAGGGTCACAGGGCCAACGGGTCCGTGAATGTCGCCTGTGGTCTGTTTCCAAGCTCTCCTGAAGACTGGAAGCTCCCCTTGTGACATTATTGTCTTTCCTTTCCTTAAAAACATAAACCTGCACACAGGAGAAAAAACTTAGGAGGGATCTTCTACTAACTCCCCAAGTGGCCTCTTTGGCATCAAGTATCCAGCATTGCAGATTTAGGACAGAATCTTCTCTCGTTTGGTGTAAATATCTAGAAACAAACTCCCAGGAGCACGTAATAAAGAGATTATCATTTTATGGGTTTTCAAGACCTTACTGTGAGGCCACAAAGAAAGGCCGGCGGCCCCCATCGTCCTGTTCCCCCAAAGGCAAATGGCTGTCGGGCGTCGGGCCAGCTGCGAGGTTCGCTTTGGTTTCTCTTCCAGGATTGCACCTTGACGATCCTGGACGACACGCAGTACCCGGTCATTGAGGGGCTGGAGACGTTCGTGGTTTTCCTGAGCTCCGCCCACGGGGCCGAGCTGACCAAGCCCGTCCAAGCCGTCGTTGCCATTAACGACACGTTCCAGGATGGTGAGAGGCCGGGGTGGTGGCTGGTGGTTCAAAATATGTTTCTGTTTCTTTAACTTCCGCCTATGTGATGTTGGAACTCATCCACGTTTGCATTCAAGAAATGTGTGTGTGTGTTTATGTGTGTGTGTGTCTGTGTGTTTATGTGTGTGCATGTACATGTGTGTGTGTGTGTCTGTGTGTTTATGTGTGTGTGTGTCTGTGTGTTTATGTGTGTGTGTCTGTGTGTTTATGTGTGTGCGTGTGCGTGTACATGTGTGTGCACACGTGTGCACCTGAGCCACATACATGCACACACTCTATGTAGAAATGTGGGCAAGAGCCGCTCGCGTCCCTGGGGCTCTGCCAGCCACAGAGAGGTGGGTGAGCTTTGGGCCCGTCCTCAGGAAGTTCCATGTGCAGCTGGAGAACCAGACCAGGAAACAGAGAAATTGGGACGTGGCTGACAAATGACCTGACAGTGCTGTAATTCCGGAGCAGAGAGACCTGGACCGTAACCGTGTGGGAAAATCATAGATGTCACGAAGGAG
The DNA here is from genome assembly GCF_020740605.2 of Lemur catta. Classification (NCBI taxonomy): domain Eukaryota; kingdom Metazoa; phylum Chordata; class Mammalia; order Primates; family Lemuridae; genus Lemur; species Lemur catta. Next base: position 228,882 of record NC_059151.1, read on the forward strand.
GTGACATTGAGGCAGAGTCTTCAGGTGTGACAGGAGTTTACCTAACAGCTAATAAAGTCCACGAGAGACATAGTGTGTACAGGAACAGCGTGTTGGGAGACGCACATTTGCGAGGCAGTGAGACGCTTTTGCTCTGGGCACGGCAGGAGCTGAACAGAAGAATGAAGTGGACAGACAGGTTGGAGCCAGGGTCTGAGAGGCTTTGTGTTCCAGCCCGAGGCCCTTTGTAAGCAAAGGGGACCCAAACACTTAAAAGCGGAGGGGCGGGGTGCGTTTTGTTTTAGGAAACTGATATTGGCAGGACTGTGGATGATGTGGATACAAAGAAAGTATCCGTCACTGGTGACAATGTGACCAAACAGGAAAGGACAATTGCTCCTCAGGAAGAACTGATGACATTTAGCATGGCCAGAACTTTAGGATCCCTTGTGGGATCTAGAGTTGGGTGGAAAAGATCAGATCAAACCTTTCCCGTAACACATGGGGACCCCAGCGGCTGAGTAGGGCCCGGGCTGCCACCAGTCACTAGGGAGCAGGGCTGGGAGGGAAGTTCACACCTGTTTACCCCAAAGTCCCTGCTTGTAACCACGATTGCACTGTGGTCATTCCTGAAGTCAGATGAGGATTTGGGTTATAGAAGCAGAGAGAACTCTAGAACAGTGGCCAGATCCAGCCTGTGGATGTGTTTTGTTTGCCCCGAATAGTTTTGGCTTATTAGGGAATTTCTTTTGATTGTTTTATGAGTTTGCTATTTTAAAATTGAGGAGCGATCACGTAAGAACGCAGATCTCTGGGTTCATTTGAAAATGAGAAGATCTGGCGACAAAACACTTCAGCCCTTTGAGCAGAGCCTGCCCCTCCCCCTCCCTAGGTCCCCTCGTCCCCGTTGTCTCCGGGGCCTCAGGACCAGCACGAGTGGCCGTTCGTCACCGGACTTCACAGCTGTTTTCCTTGTCGTAGCCCTAAGAGGAAAGCGAAGTCTCTATCCCAGCTCACTGTCAACTTTTTTCTTACAACTGTCCCCTTTTTTTGCTTATGTTACCTGCCTGTGTTTGAGATGTGACTGCATATTGAACTTGAATAGAGACAGGTGTAAAACTGGTTTGTTCTGTGCCGTTGGCACCGCACTCACTGTGGGGCGGACAGGGCGGTGACCGCTGTGTCCCTCCCCGCCAGTGCCCAGCATGCAGTTTGCCAGGGGTCTGCTCCGCGCGGAGGAGAAGGAGGGTGTCCTGCACGTCCGTGTCACGCGGAGCGGGGACCTGAGCTACGCGTCGTCCGTGAGGTGCTACACGCAGAGCCTGTCTGCTCAGGGCTCGGAGGACTTTGAAGAGAGACCGAACGCAGACTCCTCTCGGATCACGTTTCTGAAAGGGGAGAAGGTCAGTGGGTTCGTGGCGGCTGAGGGATGGGATTCTCCTCTTCCTCGTTGCCTTTATCTGTCCCCAGGGGAGTCATTTAGACAAATTCCGAAAATTCTCAGAATTTCCTTATTGGAGTTGACCCTTGAATAACGCAGGGCCAAGGACACTGAGCCCCCACACGGCCAAACATTTGTGTCGAACTTTGGACTCCCCCAAAACTGAACTCTAGTAGTAGCCCGTGGTTGGCCGGAAGCCTTGCTGATAACAAACAGCTAACTACCATGTATTTGCTATGTTAGATGTGTTATGTGCTATATATCCTTATAACAAAGTAAGCTAGAGGAAAAAGGCTAAGAAAATCGTAAGAAAAAGAAAATATATTCACTGTTCATTACGTGAAATAGTGAATCATCATGAAGGTTTTCATCCTCACTGTCTTCACGCTGGGTCTGCTGAGGGGGAAGGAGGAAGAGGAGGAGGAAGAGGAGGGCTCACTCGTGCCGGCTCGGGGTTGCAGGGATGGAGGGAAATTCACGTCTAAGTGGAGCTGCAAGTTCAGAGCTGTGTTGTTCAAGGGTCGGCTGTGATTGAGAATAGTTTTAATAATGTCGTTTTAATAATTCCTTCTTCGTCTTCCGCTTACAACTAAGTATACATCTCATTGGTTCAGCTAGGAAGTTTAGATAATGCGTAACATGCCTAGAACTCAGCAGAATCAAACGAATTGAGGACTCATCTTAATCTGAAATGATGTTAGAGATGAACACACTCCACCAACGTTGCTCAGAGAGAAAGAGTCAGTTCTGTGCCACCTGGTCCCCTGTCCCCGGGCAGCATATATCCTAGTACAGAACCACCAAGGTAGATGCTGAGCAGAGTCAAGGCAGTGGGGTGTTCTCTTGGAAATGCACGTGAAAGTCACGCGTGTGAGCACAGAAACTCACTGCTAGACACGGCTGCACCAGAATCAAAGCCTGCAGCCTCAGGGTGTGTCGAAGGTACAAACTGAATCACAATCACATTTTCCCATTTCTTAGTCTCAGTTTCAGAGGACTGAGTCAGTTTACCCCTTGGTTCGTGGCACATCCTCATTGCTCAGTACAAGGCCCGTCTCTTATTTCTATTTGTTTATCCATTTTATTTTACCCCCACTCTCTGGCCACGTTCTCCTCCCCACTCATCCATCTGTCGTGTTTAATGTGCTCCTCTTAATCCGTGTTGTTTTGTGTGCATGATTTTTAACTTATAAAAATGCTCCTGTGTTACAACTTTTTCAATCTTTTACTGATTTTACTCAGCAATGTATCTTAAGATCTTTCCATGTGGTTCGTGTCTCCGTCTAATCTGTTACTTCGTAGTATGTCGCGGTGTGTCTCTGCTACGTTTTACTCCTGTGCTCAGCGAGAGGCCGTGAGGAACCTCGGACGGCACCCGGTGCCTCCCGACACCCTGTTTCCACGCGTAACACTTCCATGTGCATGTTCACGTGTGTCACCTACAGACCTGAGCGGGGCTTTCCCTGGGTGTGTGCTCAGGAGCACAATTGCTGGACTTAGGACATGCGTGTGCTTAATTGAAAACACTGTGTCAGAGTACCTTCCGGAATGTGGCTGGAAGTGTGTGAGGCTTGCTGTAACCCGATATCCTGTCTTTCACTGACCACTCTTCATCTTTTGACTTTCGGCCTATTTGATACATATAAAGTTACATCTCATTTTAATTTGCATTTCTGTACTGACTAATGTTTTACGTGCCTGCTGGCTTATTGGATTTCCAATAAGTTTAGAAGCTTATTTTTATCCTTTGTTCCTTATTTTATTGTGTTGTCTTTTTCTCACTCATTTGCAGTACTCTCTTGCATATCCTAAATATTAGTTCCTTGCCAGTTTTAAGACATTTTAGACACTGGAAACGTCTTTTCTTTTTCTGCCACTTACCTGTTACCTTTGTGGTGTTCTTAGTTGAACAGAAATCTTCAATTTTGATACAGTCACATGTATCAGATTTTTGCCTTGTGATTAGACCTTTTGAAGATTAGCGTAAGAAGTCATCACCCATTGCAGATCACCCCAGATTTTTCCTCTGTTCATCTTGACTATCAAGAAAAGTGACAGCTTCCTTGTTTAGGGCTCCCGTGACAGGTACACACCTGTGACTCATAAAGACCTGTCTTGGCCGTGTACTTTGTGGGAATTTCGCTGGCGGCAGGTTGAAACAAACGTGTGTTCTAAAACACACACAAACACTACAGATACAATCTTCAGCTTTGAGTCTACATGTCTGTGTTTGTTTTAAGTTCAAAAGAGGATGCTCTGCCTATCCAAGAGTTAGTTTTTAATTTAATGAAATTATAAAGCAGATACAGCATAGTGGTCCGTGTGTCACCCACATGACAATCTATTAGTGTTTCCAAGCACACTTTGGAATCTTCGTTTTCTTTGGCTTGCTAAGCATATGTCTCTGGAACTTGTCATTCACTAAAATGTTTTTATTTTTTAAGATCTGAAGAGTCACTACTAAATTTATGCTTTCCAATAAGGAGTTCTTACTGTAAGAAAGATGTGATAGAGGGAAAAAAAAGACCGCAGAATTCTTCAGGGGCTTAAAACTGGTTAGCAAGGCACATGTAAATGTTCACAGGGCTTTCTACCATCCGGTACAACTTGGGAAGTGTGAGCGTGAAACCTCTCTGCTCACGTATCCTCTGCAGTACTCTTGGATAGTGGATTCGAAGTGGTCCCGCTAAAAATATCCCACTTCACATCACATAGCTCTACTATTGAGGCTGGTATGTTATCCGAAATGTTGTGACCTTATTTTACATTTTCTCAAAAATACAACCCCAGTAGAGACTATTTCATGTGAGAAGCGTTTGATTTCTTTCCATCAAGGAGGGGTTTGGATTGCGTTCTCAGACTCTCAGTACTCAGCGGTTTTCAGATAAGATGCCACTTGGCAGCAGATCTGAGAATTCTTTAGCATTTCAAGGTATCTGTAGCCTAACAGGAAGCCCTCCTGAGTTCCTTATAAACTAGGCACGTTTTACAAAGGAGAAGGAGCGTTATTCAGCTCTCCGGGAAGTTTAATCAATATGCTAAACCCTCATTGTCAGAAATCCACCCACTGCACCATGTGCAAATGCACGGAGCAGACGAAATGTGCTCGGCACACGACTGTCTGCAGGAGCTTTCCGGTGGGTGGTTGTGTCGATCTTGCTTCCCTGACTCATCGCCAGGAATTCAGAATGGGTTGGGGTGTTCCAGTACGAGTCTTCACATACAGGTGGGCCCCCTCAGGCAGGAACTGTTCAACTTGAACATTCTATTTCATGAACAAAGCCTTTCGAATTTGCGTTAACTCTTTGATGCTGCAAAGAAGAAATAGCATTTTCTAGGAAAACCGAGCAACGTCCTGGTATCTTGCCACAGATTTTGGTTTACCTTGTGCCCTTGGCTCCAGGTGAAGAACTGCACCGTCTACATCCACGACGACTCCGTGTTCGAGCGGGAGGAGCAGTTCAGGCTCCGCCTGGGCCACCCGCTGGGCAGCCACTGGAGCGGGGCCCGAGTCGGGAAGAACGACATGGCCACCGTGACCATAGCCAACGGCGAAGACGGTAACAGGGGACATTGCCTTTACTTGCCCTTGGGCTGATGGGCTACGAACTGGTATTTTATAGTATTAATGATGTGATTATTAGTGTTTTGAAAAATGAAAGTGCTGTGAGAGTTGCCCACTGACAGTAATCTCCGAGTATTTATATAAAACGTCAGCAGCAAATGATCACCCTCTACAGAGTGGCAGCAAGTTCATGGGTATTTTAATCCCATTATTCCTGCCACGTTGCCAAGAGACAAGGGAGGAGTGTGGGTAAAAGCTGGGACGGAAATGCTGAGACAGAGAATTGACACTACGTAAGTCACCGCAGTTCCGGAGCAGGACTGGAAATATTACACACTCGGAATCAGGTGAATCCAGTGAACTGATTTAAAACACTTCCGTCTTCCTGGAAAAGTCTAATTTCTCAGTTTTCTTCTCTCTAGTGGATTTGGCCTACAAACCTAAAAAAACTTTATATAGTCAGGTGTTGGCAAAGAATGACCCAGGCTCCAGGGAAGACAAAACCTATTTCAGAATCAGACATAATTATTTTACTGAAATAGATATTTTAATGAATTAATAGATGGCATAGCAAATAGTAATAGGTGTTTTTGTTGAATATTTGCTGTGTACCAAGAACCGTACTGACCATATTATTTCATTCAGTCCTGGCAGTAATCCCTGGAGGTAGGTGGTGTTGTCCTCATGTAGTAAGTGAAGAAGCTGAACCTCAGCAATAATTTGCATTCTTAGCTACAGTGAGTAGCAGAACTGGGTGTTAAACCTTATTTTGTCTGATTCTAGGATCTACACTCATAACTACCACGAGAGTCAGGGAGACTCTTAGGGTTTCTAGTGGAAAATCAGGCACTAACTTGAACATTGGGTAAAATAAGAAAAGCCCGTCTTGAGGTCAAACTAGTCCTTTACCCAGGTTCAAATCCCAAAGTGAACCTCTCCCAGGCACACGGAAAACCCGGTGATTTCGGCTCCGAGAGGTCACCAATTCACACTGTGGCCCAACGACCCTCCCAGCCTTCAAAGAACATTCTTATTCAAAACCATACAGTCTCAAATGAGGCTTATCTTCTACAGTTAGAAAGATTTGACTTTCTAAAAGGGAAAGAGAAGGAAACAAACATAAAGTTTAGAAATTTCTGCAATGTTCTGTCATACAAATGGCATAAAATTTGTCATTACTCTCAATTTTCCCGTCTTTTTATCTCACTGTCTAGCACCGCCCCACCCTTCCCCGTGAGATATAATAGGACAGAGAGCATGATTTGAATATTCTGGTAAAAATCAATATATTATTAGTAGTAATTTCCTAGCAGTGAGAGCAGTCCCTAGAACCAGACTGCATCAGGAAGGTGTGTGTTCCTGAATCGTCCTTGTAGCTGGTCCCTGAAAGCAGCCGTGCTTGGCTCACGGCTTGTGAGATGTCAGGAAAGCGGGGGATGGAGGGTGAGAGCGCTGGGTGGGAGGAGCCAAAAGGTCAGAGACGAGAGGGGGGCTTGGTCGATTTGAGTAGGATGTAAATGAGGTACATTATAAACCTTAGGAATCCATGTCTCATAAATGAGTATCTATTGCACCAAAGGCCCATGTCTCAGGACCTTGATAAATCGAACAAAGTTTTAAAACATCCAGTGAACTAGATGCCCAGACGGGAACTTGGCCTTCATGCATTGCAAAGTCCCTAAGAACGTTTCCCCCACCGTGTTGCTTTTCACAAGGAACATGTGAGAACTAACTCCCACGGGATCACAGATAGAGTCATTTTTCCGGGACGGTGCTCGGTGGTAAAGGCTGACTGAGTTCTATGGCTGCGAGCCGTTTTGCCTGGGTCCCGTTAACTAGCGTGAACATTTCTGGCACGAGGTGTTTTCCTGGGAGTCGGGTCCTTGCTGCTGTTCTGACTGGCTCTTGCTCTCCGGACCGTGTCTCCTCAGCGCCCACCGTCGAATTTGAAGAAGCTGCCTACCAAGTGCGGGAACCGGCAGGGCCGGAGGCGGTTGCGGTTCTGAGCGTCAAGGTGGTCCGCCGAGGGGACCAGGACAGGACGTCCAGGGTCCGCTGCAGCACCCGGGACGGGTCCGCCCAGTCCGGCCTGGACTATTCCCCCAAGAGCCGGGTCTTGAAGTTCAGTCCCGGTAAGCAAACGCCAGCCCAGTCTGTGGGTTGTTGTTTTGTTTTGTTTTCTGAGACAGAGTCTCGCTCTGTTGCCCGGGCTAGAGTGAGTGCCATGGCGTCAGCCTAGCTCACAGCAACCTCAAACTCCTGGGCTCAAGCGATCCTCCTGCCTCAGCCTCCCGAGTAGCTGGGACTACAGGCATGCGCCACCACGCCCGGCTAATTTTTTCTATATATATTTTTAGCTGTCCAGATCATTTCTTTCTGTTTTTAGTAGAGGCGGGGTCTCGCTCTTGCTCAGACTGGCCAATCTGTAGGTTTTATTTCGTGGAAGGGCGAATGTCTTGCATTTGAAGAGAGGAGTGAGCAGAGAAACAAGAGGAAAACAGTAGATCCAAGAGCATAAAGCATTAGTTAAGCACACATGTGACATCGAAGGTAAAATTCTTAATTAGTAAAAATGGCAGGGAAAAAATAGGTCCCTTCCTTCAGAACATGCTGGCGTTTTGGTTCATTTAAAAGGATTTTTTGTTGGCCTAAAATTTAGTGGAGTCGATGGTGTAAAAGAAAAGGCGCACGTTCGGGGACACTGGACTCCGGAAGGCGCAAGCCCCGCGTACAGGTGGTTTGACATCTACCGGGAAACGGGACTCTCGGTCACGGGCTTTCCAGAAACGCTTTATCTCGGAAACACGGAGATGAGTCGGGGAAAAGGGAGAGAGGGGACAGCTTTGAAGGCATCTGTGGGTACAGGCGCCACAGCCAACAGGAGCTCGTGCATGAAGCGTAAGAGGGAAAGAAAAATTAAGCAAAAAAACTCGTAACCAGGGCGAGGTGTACTTTGGATCATAGATTTGTGTCGCTGCCAGCCAGTGCCAAGCAGGGGCCGTTGGTCCTCTCGTGGTACTGAGCGGTAGATCTGCAGTCCCGCGCTGCCACCACGGGTGGAATCCGGTCTGTGAAACAGACACCTCGCCGGAGAGGGGCAGGTGACCGGCCGCCGCATCTGCAGAAAACCTCTAAAAAGACAGGGTGCATCTTAACACGGCAGCAGGGCCAGCCTGCCTGGCCTGGTCACCTCCCCTCACGAGGCCTCTGCTCTCTGTTCTGTCCCCGGCGAAGGTGTGGATCACGTCTTTTTTAAAGTCGAGATCCTGTCCAACGAAGACCGGGAGTGGCACGAGTCTTTCTCACTGGTCCTCGGCCCAGATGACCCGGTGGAGGCGGTTCTCGGGGACGTGACCACGGCGACCGTGACGATTCTGGACCAGGAGGCGGCAGGGAGCCTCATCCTGCCGGCACCGCCCGTGGTGAGTGGCCTGACCGCAGGGTCGCTGCACTTGTCCCCGGGGGTGGCAGACGAGACCCTGAGAGAGCCGGGACTTCCAGCGCTCGACTTTCTGCTCTTCCGACACCACGTTCTCAACCTCGGGCGACCCTGCCCCCGCTCTCCCCGCCCAGGGCCCATCTGGCACCGTCCGGGGACAGTTTCGGTTGTCACAACTGTCACAGAGGGTTTTGCTGGGCAGAAGCCAGGGTGGCTGCCGAACACCCTGCAACACTCAGGGACAGTCCCCAACAACAAAAAAATCATGTGACGTGGATGTCAGTAGTGCTGAGGGTGGGAAGCCTGTTCTGACCCTAGAGTGAGACCGAACCGTGTGGATGTCTTAGTCTGATGAGGACAGAGGGTGACACAATTGATCTCATCGCTTTGGTGGGACCCAGAAGAGTGAGGAAGTAATACGGCCTCATCTCAAATATCCCCCCCCACAGAACCAAGTCTCTGCAGAGATGCAGGACTGAGCAGAATGAATTAAATGTCTTTATGGTTAAAAGGAAAGTGCCTGGAGGTTGCCAGGGAAATTTAACCCGGAGTAGGGAAACAGACCAAGCCGTCTCCCCTCCCTGAACTGGCGTCTGATGCAGTAGAGGGGAAGGGTTATTTCAAAGTGTGTCTCTGTTTGACCGTGGAAGAAATACACGACCTCTGTTCGCTCTTGTTTTGCCGAGTGGACAACCTCATACCATCAGCAGTTTAATGCAACTGTGAAGTGGCAGCTGCCGTTCGTGGTCTAGCCTGAGCTCCACAGGCGGCAGAATGAAAGTGGTTTCCCACGAGTGACGGTGTCTGGTTTAGGGACGCGATTAACAGACCGTCAAAGCTGTCAGCCAGGCGGTAGGAGAGTCCCCTCCACCACTGACCATCTGCAGTGTCTCCTAGGGGCACCTGGCAAAAAACCTGTGAAAACTTCTCTTGCTGTGTTGTAGAGAGTCCCTGGACGTTCGGAGAGCTCGGGGGTCTCTGGGGAAGGGTCCTGCCCGTGGTTTTCTGCCCGTCCCGATGCCCAGCCTGAGCCGAAGCCGCGTTGCCGTTTTACAGGTGGTGACGCTTGCCGACTATGACCGCGTGGAAGAGGCCACCAAGGAAGGAGCCAGGAAGTCCCCGTCCCCCGGCTACCCGCTGGTCTGCGTCACCCCCTGCGACCCGCACTTCCCCAGGTTCGCGGTCACCCAGGGGCGCTGCCGCGAGGCCGGCATCAACCAGACGTCTGTGCAGTTCAGCTGGGAGGTGGCCGCCCCCACCGACGGCAGCGGGGCCCGATCTCCCTTTGAGACCGTCACCGACAGCACACCGTTCACCAGCGTCAGCCACATGGTGGGTCTGGGCCTGGCCTGGCTGGGGAGGGACAGGGCTGGCATCGTCCTGTGTGACTCAGACTCTTTGAGTCTGCGCGTGGCGTGTGGAATTTTCAAAAAAAGCAGGTGCAGGCCGTCCACATGCAGTCTGTTCATTCTTGTGTGTGAGGACAGGGGACGCAGGGCAGTGGAAAGAGAACTGGCCGGGCGCCGTGGCTCAGGCCTGTGATCCCAGCACTCTGGGAGACCGAGGCAGGAGGATCACTCGAGGTCAGGAGTTTGAGACCTGCCTGAGCAAGAGCGAGACCCCGTCTCTACTAAAAATAGAAATTAGCTGAACAACTAAAATATATAGAAAAAATTAGCCGGGCATGGTGGCACATGCCTGTAGTCCCAGCTACTCGGGAGGCTGAGGCAGGAGGATCGCTTGAGCCCAGGAGTCTGAGGTTGCTGCGAGCGAGGCTGACGCCACGGCACTCACTCTAGCCCGGGCAACAGAGCGAGACTCTGTCTCAAAAAAAAAAAAAAAAAAACCATAAAGGAGGTTTGGTCTGATTTGGGCCAAATACATACATTTAGCAGATTGCAAATCTGTGGTTTTATGCCTCAGTTTTCCTCCTGGCAATGAGTCGGTGACTAACACCCTTTACCTTGGTTTCCTTTGCTTTATCTTTATTTCTTCAATTATTTACTTACTGCCATCTATTATAGGCATTTTTGTAAGATACCACAAGTCCCTTCTGGACTAAGTTCATGTCTATATACATCAGTAAAGCGTTGGCAGCTAATTAAAAAAAGTTGAATGGAAGCATCTCCTTTAATTTTTAATGAACTTCAGTGAAAATTGTTTCTATGGGTAGAATTTATGAGTCTGCACGCTGCTGTGTGGGAGGCCTGTGATGCACGGGGCGACTAGTTAATTTCCTTGGGACGGATGGATGGACGGACGGACGGACGGATGGACGTATGGATGGACGGATGGACGGATGGATGGATGGATGGGTAGATGGACGGGTGGGTGGATGGACGGACGGATGGACATATGGATGGACGGATGGACGGATGTATGGACGGGTAGATGGGTGGGTGGATGGACGGATGGATGGATGGGTGGATGGACAGGTGGATGGACGGGTGGATGGATGGGTGGATGGACGGATGGATGGATGGGTGGATGGACGGGTGGATGGACAGATGGACGGGTGGATGGATGGACAGATGGATGGATGGGTGGATGGACGGGTGGATGGATGGGTGGATGGATGGATGGATGGGTGGATGGACGAGTGGATGGATGGACGGACGGGTGGGTGGATGGACGGATGGATGGGTGGATGGATGGGTGGATGGACGGGTGGATGGATGGATGGGTGGATGGATGGATGGATGGATGGGTGGATGGATGGGTGGATGGATGGATGGATGTACGGACGGACGGATGGATGGGTGGATGGATGGATGGTCTTCGTAGGTACCTTGTAGCAGACGGCACGGGGAGCAGCGTCAGGGTGATGCTCACGTCTGGGGTGACTTGTTTCTCCCGGCAGGTCCTGGACAGCATCTACTTCAGCCGGAGGTTCCACGTGCGTTGCGTGGCAAAGGCCGTGGACAAGGTGGGCCACGTGGGGACCCCCTTAAGGAGCAACATCGTCACCATCGGCACAGACAGTGCCATCTGCCACACCCCCGTGGTGGCTGGGACCTCCAGGGGCTTCCAGGCTCAGTCCTTCATCGCGACCTTGAAGTACCTGGACGTCAAGCACAAGGAGCATCCGAACAGGTCAGGCCGGGGCGCCTGCCCCACCGGGGAGTCGGGGGGCCTCAGGTGTCCCCTGTGAGGGCAGATCAGGGAGCGAGGCTTCTGCCAAATAAAAATAGGGGTGATAAAGGCTGCAGAAAAGTTGGGGTTCTTCAAAGGTCCGGCCCCTCGACTGTCTTCCCACCTTCATTTCCCCGCGTTGGTGTTTCCATCTGTGGGTCCACCCGGTCCGCCCGCCTGAACCACGAGTCACTTCCCGGGGGCGCTGGACTTGCTCGGGCTCCATCTTTCCGCCCTGCTGTGACCCCTGTGACCCCGACCTGCCTCCACGGCTGCTGTTCGATCCTCCCGTCCTAAATACCCAGCTCACGGCGTCTCTTCTAGGGACCTTCCCAGTTCAACTTGGAGGCTCCGCTAGCTACAGAGAGCTGCTTTCAGAGCACAATTATCTGTCCTCTCTGCCCCCCAGTAGGTGCTAAGACCTTGCATTCGGGGACTATGATTATTCATTTCTTGTGTCCTCTGCCCGGTCCGGTGAGTCGTGACCCCTGAGAGGCACTTGCCAAATATCTACTGGACAAGCGAGTAACGACAACACTACATAAACTACGAGTCACTAGACTTGTTTTTTCCTGCGCCACCACGATTTTGATGGGAGATGGATATTTTCATTTTTGCGCAGCAAAAGAGAATTTGCACATGCTGTACATATTTATTAAACATCATAATATTTAAGTGTGTCCCTTAATGAACAACTGAGTTCAGAGAAATTGAGTCCTTTGCATGAGGAAATAAAACAGCTTTGAATGTTTTGCCAAGAAAATAAAAATCCCTCTTTTTTTCTAACAGAATGAAATATATTTTTCATAAAGAGCAGTAACAGAAGTACCCAGGGTGCTGCTGGCCACTTTCTAGAAAAAGGTTCCTCCTCTTCACACACAGGTTTCTGGTTCCTTTTAAAAATGTGGCTCTCTGCTCAGAGAGACAAGCTGTATAAACTCAAAACACACTTTCAATAAACACGCTCAGAATTTAAGCCGGTGCAGTGAAAAAACTGCAGCTCGTAAACGCAGTTCTGTTGTGTTGCAGTCTTACCCCGTGTTTACTGAGCTCGTGTTTTATTTAGAGTTGTAGACTCTGTGCTCTGAGAAACAAAGAAGTGAAGGGAATGTTCCTGTCCTCATAGAGGAGAAGCCCGAGAAACCAAGTGTGACAACACATAAGGCAGACCAGCCAGCGCAGATAGGTTACAGATTCCCGGTGCAAAGGCTACCTGAGTGCCGAGGACACAGATCAAGGGACGGCTGCAGACTGCGGCTGTGAGGGTCGTGCACAGGGGTGCTGGTGGCACTTGCAGGGAGAGAGGAGAGAGAAGGCTGGTTTCAGTTGGGCGATCCTCCTGCCTCAGCCTCCCCGGTAGCTGGGACTACAGGCATGCGCCACCATGCCCGGCTAATTTTTTCTATATATATTTTTAGTTGGCCAGATAATTTCTTTCTATTTTTAGTAGAGACGGGGTCTCGCTCTTGCTCAGGCTGGTCTCGAACTCCTGACCTCGAGTGATCCTCCCGCCTCGGCCTCCCAGAGTGCTGGGATGACAGGCGTGAGCCACCGCGCCCGGCCTCAAACAAATAGTTAAAAAAGAATATGACTGTCAGCCCTACCCAACTTCCACAGACGTCTGCTGTGTCCGAGCAGGGAAGCGGCTTTAGCTCCTGGGGAAACAAGGGTTCCGTCGAAAGCAAAGGAAAGTTTAAAGTAATCTGTGGTTGTGACGTTGTCTTTTCTTGCATAGAAAAAAAAAAATCTATGGCCCCTGCCTGCTGTCGGTGCAGAGTCTAGAGGGTCTCTGGGAGGGGAGACAGCCCTGTAAGTGCACCGCAGCCTGAGTCCAGATAGGAATCCCGCGTGGAGCACTTCAGGGGACAAACTGGTAGTTCCCTGGTGACGACGGTGGGTGGTGCGGACTGTGCCCAGCGGCTGCCTGACGCCCCCCTGCCCCTCCCCAGAATCCACATTTCCGTGCAGATCCCCCACCAGGACGGGATGCTGCCCCTCGTGTCCACCCGGCCGCTGCACAACCTGCACTTCCTGCTGTCTGAGTCCATCTACAGACACCAGCACGTCTGCTCCAACCTGGTCACCAGCCGCGACCCGGGGGCCGTCTCGGGTGAGCTCGGGGCGGGTCCCCCTGCGCCGGCCCAGGGCCGCGGCTGCCAGCGTGTGGCAGGGCACGGAAAGTGCCCTCGGTGTCCAAGGGCAAGAGGGCGCGGCCCTCTCCCACCGGGTCCTCCCCTGGGCGTCCGCAGACCCGGTGACCTTCCTCGTCCCGTCACCCCCGCAGAGGCCGGGTTCCTGGACGACGTGGCCCACGACAGCAGCGCCCTGGGCCCCGGCTACGACCGTCCCTTCCAGTTTGACCCCAGCGTGCGGGAGCCGAAGACCCTGCGGCTGTACAAACACCTGAACCTGAAGAGCTGCGTGTGGACCTTCGACGCCTACTATGACATGACCGAGCTGATCGACGTGTGCGGCGGCTCCGTGACCGCCGACTTCCAGGTGGGGACCCGGGGCTCGTCTGAGGGCTGCGAGCACGTGGCACCGCGCCCGACCTCGGTTGTTCCGGGTGCACTTGGTTCAGCACTTGGCACCCAGAGCTGGGCCGTCCGACCCGGGGAGGCTCGGCCTACGTCCGTCCCGCAGGGTCTTGGCAGCGCTGTGGCGGAGAAGGCCCCCAGGGTCCCCTGAACCAAGTTAATGTGGGAAAGATCACTGTCCGGCTCGGACATTTGTGTAAATACCTAATATTGACTTCTCTGGGCTTATGGTTTTCCCTCCGCACGTACTTTGGAAAGATCTACGTTTGACAGTAGGGTTGTTACCGGGCGGGTTTATTCTCTCCTCCGGCTGGGCAGGTGAGTCAGAGTGACAGGTGGACACTCTGTCCTTCGGAAGACAGCAGGGTCCCTGTCGGCCTAAGCGCTGTGGAGAGGTCGTTGTTTAAAACACTTTGATTTCACGTCAATTCCAAAGTGACAACCCCTGCAAAAATAGACACCTTTTAAAATATGTATAAACCATTAAACATTAGGGACAAGAGAAAACTCTATAGCCAGAAGCCAAAGTCGTAGAAGGGCAGTTAAATCAAAGTGCTGGTGAGACTAGGCGAATCTTCGTCACGGGAAAATTAACTCTAAACAGGTTCTGTCCAGTTTTAAGCGGTCATCTCAGTGAGCTAGAAACCAGTCAGATGTTTTTTCTTCATTTCAAATCAGGGTTGACCCTACTGACTGATGGAGCTTGCAGAGTCATCATTTGGGGAAAGTGTCTGATTAAAATTTGTTGTTTTCTTTGCGACGCCTGTCAGTTTGGTTTCCTCTCATTTTATACACACTGCTGCCATCTGCTGAGTGGAATTTCACAGCATTCGTTAAGTTTTCCTTCTGTTTCTGCAGCTGCATAACCTACAGTCACTTTGGGAAATGCAAAACTCACTGATTTGTCCTTCCCCCGGCCTCTCAAAAATTAGCATTCTCCGTTCTTTATAATTTTGCTACAGTTATATTTTGGATACTTTTGTTCAGAATAGGCTTAAAAATCTCAAAGATAAGGATTTCTCCTATATATATATATATATATATATATATTCCCTTCTTAAACCAACACAGAAAAACTATATACATGGAAGTATTTTGTTGTCTGTTTCTTTCAAAATAGTGGAAACCACTGACATATGGTAGAGAGAATACAGAACTTAGAACCGAGGCCTGGTTCATACCTTTCTCTGTCAAATAACACTGGACTTGGACGAGACATGACCTCTCTGAACCTCGTCTGAAATTGTGACTAATGATCTCAGATGAGCAGGCACCTAGCACAGTGTCTGGCATAAAATAGATACATAGGAAATATTTGTCAGGATTTTTTTTAAAGAAAAAGGTTAGTAAGTAATATCATGAGAGCTAAAGGAGAAAACCAGAAACAAAGGAGAGAAAATTAACTTTGCCCGTCAACTGGAGAAGTTACTGAAGTTCTGACAGTGAGATTGGGGCAGGCGGATTTAGCAAGACCTGTGTGTGGCAGGATGTGGCGTGAGGTCCAGATAATATCTGGAAATTTTCTAAAAAGAAAAAAAAAATCACGTCAAAAAGGAATTTTTCAATGAATATGGAATTAGTGGAGTCTTTTTAAAAAGTTGACATCAAGTTTTAAATCCCTGGGAACTCTTAATATAAAAAAAGACTTTGGAAATATTGATAAAAGCATTTTGCTTCTTTTCCTTAATTACCCAGAAAAACACTTTACACTGTATTTTCAAACAAAAAAATAATATAAGTCTTATAGAGTATTGTAGTATTTGGCAATGACAAGATAAAATTGTTTGAAATAAGATTTTCTATTACAGAAGAAATATATATTTATAAAGGGCAATAGAAAAAACATTAAAAAATAAATCAGCCAACCCCCCACTGACACACGTGTATACAGCCAGCTTCACCGTGGAAGCGTCTGCTGATATTTTATCTTTTCATCCATTTGTTCGCTGACCTGTCCATATTCATTCGTTCGTTCGTTCGTTCATTCGTTCATTCTCTAACTCTGACTTTAAAAACTGAAAGCGCCGTCCCTGGCACTTGGTGAATGACCGCTGAGTAAGGGAGGGAACAGAAGGTGCACCAGGATGGGACGAGGCGGGAGGAGGTGACTCTGCGCTGCTTCCTTGCAGGTGCGGGACTCCGCCCAGTCCTTCCTGACCGTGCATGTGCCCCTGTATGTGTCCTACGTCTACGTGACGGCCCCCCGGGGCTGGGCCTCCCTGGAGCACCACACGGAGATGGAGTTTTCCTTCTTCTACGACACCGTGCTCTGGAGAACAGGTTGGCCCACCCCGTCTCCGCCGTGCGCCCCAGCACGGTCAGAAAAAATAAATAGTGACCTTGACGGTGGCAGCGTCCCTCACCCTGTTGTCCTACGTGCGGCCACAGTGGGGCCACCTCAGGTCTGGAACGTGCAGATCTGTGGCCCCTGGCAAAGCGCAATGTCCTCCTGTCCTCGTGCTGGCCACGGTCCCGCCCCGGTAACCGCAGCCCGGAGCGGAGGGTGGCGGGTGACCGGCGGGGACTCCCTTGGGGGACAACCGTGTTCACTTCCTTCTGGTTAGAAACGGTGCGGTTCACGTTGTTCACAGAGCAAAAGGATCTTCAAATCAGAGGCATGGAAATGGGGAACATGTCAGGAACACTCCGCATTTATGTCGAGTGGCCGCTTTATTCACGTGGCCTGGAGTTTGCTCTTCGGAGTCTCAGAAGTAGGGACTTTAGCCTTTGGGACTTCAGGGGCTGCCATGCTAAATTTTTACTTACTTACTTACTTACTTATTTATTTTTGAGACAGAGTCTCGCTCTGTTGCCCAGGCTAGAGTGCCGTGGCATCAGCCTCATTCACAGCAACCTCCAACTCCTGGGCTCAAGCGATCCTCCTGCCTCAGCCTCCCGAGTAGCTGTGACTACAGGCATGCGCCACCATGCCTGGCTAATTTTTTCTATATATTTTTAGTTGTTTGGCTAATTTTTCTATTTTTAGTAGAGATGGGGGTCTCGCTCTTGCTCAGGCTGGTCTCAACCTCCTGACCTCGAGTGATCCTCCCGCCTCGGCCTCCTGAGTAGCTAGGATTACAGGTGTGAGCCACGGCACCCGGCCTCCTGCCAGCTTTAATCCTGCATGGTTTGAGCACTAACTGTAGCCAGCAGGACTTTGCGTGTGGATTTATTTAGTTCTAAAAGGTATCCTGGAAAGGAAAAGGAGATTCCACAGGCAGCTGATTCACTGTGACCACATCCTGGGTGCGAAGCTTGACAGCAAGAAGCTTTAAGATCCATATTTTTTGCTGAGCTCCCCATCTGGGCTACGCGGCACTTAGGGGCGGGAGGAGTTTGTGTCAAGGACAGCAGAACTGTAAGAAAAGAACCAAGTGAAAGGAGCTGTCATGCGGTTGTGAGGGCCCATGTGAATACATACATCCTATCTGAAGTGTGTTCAGATACACCTGCGGCTCTGCTCCGAGGTGTCCCTGGACAGCTCACACGCAGGAGGGGGCTCTGTGTGGCTTGTCCGCGCCCTGACCGGCGTGTCTGTGTGTGCCGGGCAGGGATCCAGACGGACAGCGTGCTCTCTGCAAGGCTGCAGGTCATAAGGATCTACATCCGGGAGGACGGCCGCCTGGTCATCGAGTTCAAGACCCACGCTAAATTCAGAGGTAGCGTCAGTGCTGTTTCCCCCAGCTGTCTGAGTAAGAGATATTTCAAAAATAGAGAAAAGTGGAAGGAAAAGAACAATAAAAAAAGCCAACACTTGTTAACATGTTTCTAGACCTTGTGTACACACGCACGTGTGTGCACTTTTTCTGGTCACGCCATTTGGAAGCAGGTTTGGGATTCATGTCAGGTTATCCTGAACACTTCAGTAGACGTGTGGGGACAAGGACGTCGTCTCACACAGTGACAACACCGTTGTCACCTCCAACATGTTCAGCATCGATCGGCAACATCCAGTCCCAATTCCTGTTTGCCCTGTGGTCCCACCATGTCTCTTCCACCTGTTTTGATATTTGTTTGTTTTATATCTGCTTATATGAAAAGAAGGGGGATCCAATCAAGTTCATATGTCGCATTTAAATTGTTGTATCTCTTTAGTTCTTTTTGTCTAAAACAGCCCCCGTATTTCGTTTATTCAGGGCCTGTATCACTGCCGCTCTAAGGGGTGGAGGTGTCTTGCTTAGTAACCTTGACCTTTTTAACGGTGTTCCCAATCGTCCTCTTCCACCAAGACCTTCGTGGCCCTAAATGGTGATTTTTTACCCGACATTGACGTTTCTATGTATAAACTGCCAAGACCTTTTTACTTCCGAGAAACGTGTTGGTTAGAACCCAAAGCTAAGTACACCCAGTGCTCACTGTCGCATAAAGACCCTGTTATCGTGGATGTGTTCATCAGCACCGTTTCCACAAGCCACACGCGTGTTGTTCATAGATAAACATACATGACCGTGACGACCGTCATGAGCAGGGTGAGGGCTGGGGTGACTGCCCTGCTGTCCTGACCAGCGGGGACTGTCCCCAGGGGCAAAGGGCGTAGCCTGAGTTGTTGGGCAGAAGAACATTCGTTCAGTCCTCAGGCTTGGGTGGGGCTTCACCACAAGCACATGGGGCCCGCAGACAGGCGCGTGTGTTTCCCTGGAAACAGGACAGTTTGTCATGGAGCACCACACGCTGCCCGGCGCGAGGTCCTCCCTTCTGACCCCGGACCACCTGGGAGGCATCGAGTTTGAGCTGCAGCTGCTGTGGAGCGCGCAGACCTTCGACTCTCCGAACCAGCTCTGGAGGGCCACCAGCTCTTACAACAGGTGAACGCGGGCACGGGGCCTCTGGGGACCGGAGAGAGTTTCCGTTTCTTTCAGGAGTTTGGGAAACAAGGCTCTTCCCTGGCGGCTGGATTCTCCTCTAACAGGCAGATTGAGGTATCCCTCTGGCAAATAGAGAGAGAAACAAATCTAGCTCAGAGCAGCTTCTTACTTTTCTCTTTTTTCTTGAGACAGTCTCACTTTGTCACCCCAGCTAGAGTGTTGTGACCTCATCATAGCGCACGGCAACCTCACCCTCCTGGGCTCAAGCGATCCTCCTGCCTCAGCCTCCCGAGTAGCTGGGACTACAGGCATGCACCACCACGCCCGGCCAAATTTTTTCCTATATATATGTTTAGCTGTCCAGATAATTTCTTTCTATTTTTAGTAGAGACGGGGTCTCGCTCTTGCTCAGGCTGGTCTCGAACTCCTGACCTCGAGCGATCCTCCCGCCTCAGCCTCCCAGAGTGCTAGGATGACAGGCGTGAGCCACCGCGCCCAGCCGGGAAGTGATCTTGTTCTTTAACTTTATAAAGGGAGGAGGCTGTAGCATTTGAGAGGGGAACCCCAAAATCGAGTGCTAGTGAAACGGGGGTGAGGACACTCCACAGAGCAGCCCCTGACCTGGCCACGTCTGAACAATGAAAGTTGTCTCTGCATTGGAGAGTGTGTCGAACAGGGTGTCGGTCAACAGGAAACACGGAACAGAAATTGTCGGTCACAGTTTGATGAAATCTAAAGGCAATGGCCAGTTCTGTTTTGTCAGCGCCTGAGCTGTTTAGGTTTTTATCAACAGTGTGCCTTTCTCAGCTTTCTTCATGAAAAGGACTTGAATCAATGAAAGTAGCTTTATTTACCACCTCTGGAAGATCCTCCGAAAGTTAGAATAATCAGCCGTGAGTTCCCGAAAATGGTGTTTGCAGGCTCCTAAAGCTCTTGGATGCTGGACACAAATCCCATCTGAAAACTGTCCTAGTAAAGTCTGTGTCTTTCTGGGTGAGCAAATGAGCCGTCAGTTGTCCCCTGTGACTACAGTCTGCTCTGCGTGTCCCCAGGAAGGACTACTCGGGCGAGTACACCATCTCCCTGGTCCCGTGCACGGTGCAGCCCACGCAGCCGTGGGTGGACCCCGGAGAGAAGCCTCTGGCCTGCACGGCACACGCCGCGGAGAGGTAGGAACTGCCATCGGTCCTCGTTATTTGCAGATTTCTTTTTTTTTTTTCTTACTTCAAAATATTATGGGAGTACAAATGTTTTTGGTTGTGTGGATCAATTTTGTGGTACTTGAGTCAGGGTTATAAGTGTGCCTGTCACCCAGGTAATGTTCACTGTGCCCGTTAGGTAGTTTCTCACCCATCCCCCCTCCGCCTCCCTGCTGCTGGATTCCCACTGAGTTTCACTTCCCTCTGTGCACTTGTCTGCTCATCGGTTAGTTCCAGTTTAATGTCAAGTACATGTGGTGTTTGTTTTTCCATTCTTTAGATACTTCACTTAGGATAGTGGTCTCCATTTTCATCCAAATTGCTGCAAAAGGCATTAATTCATCCTTTTTCATGGCTGAGTAGTACTCCATGGCACTTTGGTTGATTCCACATCTTTGCAGTTGTGAATTGTGCTGCAATAAACATTCTAGTGCAGGTATCTTTTTGATAAAATGACTTTCTTTCCTTTGAGTAGATACCCAGTAATGGGATTGTTGCATCAAATGGTAGCTCTACTTTTATTTTTTTTTTCACTCATTTTTTTTTTTTTTTTTAGACAGAGTCTCACTCTGTCACCTGGGCTAGAGTGCCGTGGCATCAGCCTAGCTCACAGCAACCTCAAACTCCTGGGCTCAAGGGATCCTCCTGCCTCAGCCTCCGGTGTAGCTGGGACTACAGGCATGAGCCACCATGCCCGGCTAATTTTTTCTATTTTTAGTAGCGACAGGGTCTCACTCTTGCTCAGGCTAGTCTTGAACTCCGGAGCTCAAGCAATCATCCCACCTCAGCCTCCCTGAGTGCTGGGATTACAGGCGTGAACCACCGCTCCTGGCCATAGGTCTACTTTTAGATCTTTGAGGAATCTCCATACTGTTTTCCATAGAGGTTGTACTAATTTGCAGTCCCACCAACAGTGTATAAGCATTCGTTTCTCTCTGCATCCACACCAGCATCTATTGTTTTGAGACTTTTTAATAAAAGCCATTCTAACTGGGATAAATTAATATCTCATTGTGGCTTTAATTTGTATTTCCCTGATGATTAGTGACGTTGAGCATTTTTTCGTGTTTATTGGCCATTTGTCTGTCTTCTTTTGAAAATATTCTGTTCATGTCTTTTGCCCACTTTTTAAAGGGGTTGTTTGTTTTTTTCTTACTGATTTGCGTGAGTTCTTTGTAGATTCTTGTTATTAGCCCTTTATCGGATGTACAGCTTATGAATATTTTCTCCCATTCTGTGTGTTGTCTGTTTGCTCTGTTAATTATTTCCTTAGCTGTGCAGAGCCTTTTAATTTAATCAAGTCCTGTTTATTTATTTATTGCTGTGATGGCCATTGGGTCTTTTTTATAAATTCTTCACCTAAACCAATACCTAGAAGAGTTTTCCAACATTTTTTCTAGAATTCTTATGGTTTCGTCCCTTACATTTAAGTCTTTTATCCGTCTTGAACTAGTTTTTGTGGGTGGTGAGAGGTAGGATCCTGTTTCTTTCTTCTGCTCAGGGAAAAGTCTAGCTGGGAACGTGGCGGCCCTTTAGCAGCCAAAGAGCAACTTTGGGGGCCCCAGAATGAAAAGGTGAGAAAGAAAGAAGCAAAGGAAACCAGAGCGTTCTAGAGACTCATTAACTATTCACGTACAAAAGAGCAGATTAACTTCATAATGACCAAACAAAGTCCCACATACACCTCTTATTCAGTGAATACTTAGCGCCCATAACAACACTCTGTGCACAGTCCTGAGAGGTGGGAAACAAGGGGCAGCCCCAGCGACATCCGCAAAGCCGACCCTGCGCTCACAGAGCTCCTGTTTCTCCTGCGTTCAGATTCCTGATCCCCATCGCGTTCCAGCAGACCAACCGCCCCGTGCCGGTCGTGTACTCGCTCAACACTGAATTTCAGCTCTGCAATACGAGAAGGTGTTCCTAATGGACCCCAGCACATCCGACATGTCGCTGGCAGAAATGGATTACAAAGGAGCCTTCTCAAAGGTGAGTTGCGGCCGGGCGTGGTGGCTCAGGCCTGTAATCCTAGCACTCTGGGAGGCCGAGGCAGGAGGATCGCTCGAGGTCAGGAGTTCAAGACCAGCCTGAGCAAGAGTGAGATCTGGTCTCTACTAACAGTAGAAAAATTAGCTGGGCACAGTGTCATGCACCTGTAGTCCCAGCTACTTGGGAGGCTGAGCAGGAGGATTGCTTGAGCCTGGGTGTTTGAGGCTGCAGTGGGCTATGACAACACCACGGCACTCTAGCCTGGGCATCAGAGCAAGACTCTGCCTCCAAAAATAAATCAATAAATAAGAAGAAGAAGAAGATGAAGAAGATGAATGGACTCTGACTCCTGGACATTTCTTGAATTCATCCCCTTCCCGTCTGTATTTTAGGTGCCCGTCGCTCACTGTACCTGGTCTCTGTGACTCGAGTCTCTCTGTCCTTGCTCCATTCTCTGTGTTTCTAAGCCAGGAATACTGACATTACTCCCCTGCTTAGACTCTTTCAGGGTTTCTTATCACTATATATCAAGTTCAGCATCCTCAGCACAGTCTGTCCACACCTGGGGTCGGCGCATCCTCCACTCCAGCCAGACTGCCGACTTAGCCCCACGCGGCAAACGCTTTGGCCAAGCCTCTGACCTCGGGTGGATTTGTGCTCAGATCCTGCTCCCACCACCGTCACCGTGGGGCCTTGGAGAGTTGCTCTCAATGGAACAGTGACTGAGCCGCTCTCCTGGGCCCTTGGTGGGGGGCTGGATCAGACGTGCAGGTGACGAGCCTGGTGCTGTGGCAGGCGCCAAGGAACCAGCACCTGCACCGGGACTCAGCCTGGCAGCAGTTGGCATTTTGTACATAGGCTTGGGTTTTGTTTTTGTTTGTTGTGGGTTTGTTTGTGGGGGGTTGTTTTGTTTTTTGGATTCTTTGCCTAGAATGCTCTCTCCTGCCTCTCCCTCCCACCCCAGATGCACTGTCTGACAAACGCCTGGTCATGTTTCAGGGACGGCTCCAATGTCATCTTTCTTAAGTCCGTCCACACCTTTCCATGCGCAGGTTTCTGTACTTGGCTTTGTGCTCGTTTAACATGAGGTGTCCTCCCCTACTGCGGTGTGTGACAGTGCCGTGGTGTGGTGGTGAAGAGTGTGGTGGTGGTTTGGTTTCGGAGCCAAAGTGGCTTGCCCGGGAATCCCACCCTCACTGCTGATGAGCTTGTGACCTTCCACAAGTCACTCAGCCACTCGGTGCCTCAACGTTCCCCTCCCTGAAGCCGAGTGACGAGTGTGTGAGTCGTCGCGTGAGAAGGACTCGGCACAGAACCCAGCAGACAGTGCGAGTTTGATAAGCGTTCGCTGTTTCTGTCAGCCGCTCTGCTTTGATTTCTGTCCTCTCAACTGCGTCTCTCTCCTTCGCACTCCTGTGCGTAGCAGGGTGCTTTGCATACCCTAAGTGGCTAATTAATGCTTACTGAATAGGAGAAGCGAGAAATGGAAGAGTGAGTAGTTTAGGGGACACGTGGACTCACTCAGCTCTTCATAAAAGCTACTTTTGACTGTAGGAGAGAGTTAAATCTCTGCGCTTGACATTTCTTTTCTTTACGGTCTGACCTAATTAACGCCTCTCGATCTGTGCAGGTCAAATCCTTTATGGCCGGGTGCTTTGGAATCCGGAACAAAACCTGAACGCTGCCTACAAGCTGCAGCTGGAGAAGGTCTATCTCTGCACCGGCAGGGACGGCTACGTGCCCTTCTTCGATCCCACGGGGACCATCTACAACGAGGGTCCCCAGTACGGCTGCATCCAGCCCAACAGGCACCTGAAGCACAGGTTCCTGCTGTTGGTACGTGGCCGCGCTGGCCCAGGTGCCCCGTAGAGTCCCCAGT